>NC_026008.2:42411850-42471850 GCF_000442705.2 Elaeis guineensis | reverse complement strand
TCAATCACCGGCCAGAGGAGTCCCACATGTTAGATCTCGGATCAAATCTAAAACAGAGCCTTCAGTTGAAGCGAATTGGCATAACATAATTATTGGTAATATGACATGGATGTGATTCATGTGATCGAGTGGTAACACCCCAAGGGAGATTTGGCAAACTATTATAATTTCCATGAATTTGTTCTTGAGCTCAAATTACAACATCAATGTTATATATTTAATGACAATATTGGATACAGGGTGCATGTTCCATAGCGAGGGAGGACTGAAGAGCTTCGAGCATCCCATGAACAAGCTGAGGCCAATGCCGAGGGTGGATAGCGAGGGGGTGATGTGCGGTGCCAACTTCAAGGTCGACACCTATTCCAGGATTAACAGCATGCCACGAGTCGGCAGCGCCACCAACTGGACCTTCTGGGACGAATCCATGTTGTAGCTTAGCTTTCTACTCTTGGCAACAACAACAACAACAAGAAACCAATCCTATCTTAAGTCTGCCTTTCTTCTGCCTCATCTTCTTTGTTTAAATGGGTTTCGAGTTCCCTTTGCAGTGTACCTACCATCCATGGAACAAAGGTGTATAGGTGTCTGGATGTATATTTAGTGTCTACCTTTTATATGTATGGGAAAAAAAACTGACTGCTGAGGCCAGTTATTGACTCATCTCTGGTTACAATCTCTCTCCCTCTATCCTTTCACTGCCAGTGGATTGATCAGAGGCCACAGCTTGCGGGTGAATGTGTGGCCTTGCATGTTAGGACAACTACATTTGTTTCATCAAAACATATTAATGATTAAAAAAAAAAAAAACTTTTTTGTACTGTTTACTGTATCATTGCATCAATGCCTAAGGTGGTGCATGTTGTGCAATGCATGCAGTTATTTGAGCGCTCCAAGTTTGACAACCAGGGATCTAGTAATTTCACCCAGGGATCAAATGAATCCATCTAGGATGATTTCATCTTAGGTTCATGGTGGATTTGGTCTGCCAAATAATTTATCCTTTATGATGTGTCTTCCTTAGGATATATTGCTAGTTGCTTGTTTCTTGTTTAGTTTGGACTAAAGATTGGATTTGAAATTTTGGCTATCCATGGATGTCGTGGGAGTGGTAGATGGATGGAGAGAGTTTGCTATATCAACCTGTGGTTCACCTCAGCAAGTACCATTCCAGCATGTCAGGGATTGGGAATTCTGATCATATCTGGGATAAACATTGGAAAAACGATGTCAGAGAATGTAAGAGATCGAAAGGATGGAAGTGGACTTGGAGGTGAACCAAACTTGAGCCTATGCCAACCGTCCATCGATTGATACAGATTCCAAACCTAGAGCTATTTGGTTAGTTTGGAGAGCTTGAAATAAAACAGGTTAGCTATCAATATTTGACTACTAGTCTGCTAGGGTTGGAACTAACCCAATCCTGATTTAATTGAGGATCTATTCAACTTGCTTAAATCATTAATTGAGAACTTGAGATCAAAGGCAGAACAAGCTCAATCAGATGCCCTCAATTCTCCATACCGTGCTTAGGGAACATTATAAACAAATGAAAAGGGCATGGATTACAGGCCATCGCTGGCTATTAATTGTTGTAGGCTACTATAACCTCAGTGAACTTTTTTGCTGTTCTTGTTGTCACACGACTCAACCAAAAAAGTTTCAATTTTGCTCCTGTGGATTATATAATTGTTGCTTTCTTTATTGTGATACTATAAAATGATAACAACACTAGAACCATCCCAAAATAGTGTAAATCATGTTTATTATGCAGTTTGCTAAGAGCTTTCAAGTTCATAGAAAATTCAATCCTTGGATATATTCTAGGATATCATAATAGAGCCTTTTAATAATATTACTTTATATTAGACTACAATATTAACTAAATTTAAATTATAATATAACGAAGTTAAATCCGAATTACTAGTTTTTTTTTTTTTTTTTTTTGGTAATGGAGGCTGTAAGCAGCCACCACGAATTCTTATTCAGATTCAGAAAAATTTACAAGACCTGAAAGAAATTCAGGCAGGATAACAACATCAGAGATTTACATGCACAGAGCAGTTAAACATCTTGGTGGGTGGTGCAAAAACTAGAGCCTGAAACCAGAGTAATCAGAAGGAACAAAAGGAAGAAGACATAAACTGGTGGATGGGGGGAAGAAGAAAGAAAATTTCTACAAATCTTTGATCAAATGGCATTGCCATGGCTTTACAAAGCACCAACCAATTTTTAATTAACTTTAAGGCGGTCGAGTCTTCTTGTCCTTTTTACAACGTTTTATACAACCTGTGAACTACCAGTGATGTCTTCTTTTCATGCTGAATCCTAGTCTCTTGTATAGTTTCTTATATTAATAAAGATTGGGTGCCTTATAGCTTCCCACATTTGCACAAAAAAGTCTAGGGCGGTTGAGGCAACGGTGTAGATAGAAGAACACTTGTGTAGGTAAAGATGAGCATTACGTTCTTTCCAGCAGGACCATGCGATTGGATTACTAGTTCTATGACAGTGTGGTGAAAAACAACAAAATGGCATCTTTAGTTCTACTATGAAATGAAGTAACGTTTCTTTGTGGCCGGCCAGTGCTACCCATACAGTGAATGGCACTCGTGGCGCGGGGGGGGGGGTCATGAATTCCTTGTGCTCCCATGCACGGCTTAAGACGTGGAACTATTGCATGACTGCCACACGTGTGATGCACCACAGAGAATCCACACTGACACAAAATGCCATTTTGCAGTCATGTTGAATACATACAAACAGGCAAACTGATACTAGTTTTTGGACCATTATAATATAGCATCAAAGGTGGTAGCAGCCGTTACAAAATCGCATCCACAGAAACCATCATTTTGTTCAAAACAACGGTGGAAGTCGAAAAATCTCGAGGATGGCAACAACGCCGTTCTCCCTCCTTCTCCCTCTCTTCCTTCCCTTCGTTACTTCGCAAGAAAACAAATATAAGTTACTAGGACACACTTAATTAACCCTGTCGAAGAGTAAGAACTTTGGATGGACAGAAGGAGATCGACAAATATTGGAATGTTATGGACTCAGCCTACTTCATGGGATGGATGGAACAAGATCCTCTGATGGATCAATTCCACGCTCCAACTCAATCTCGCCAAAGTAGATGAGGTTCTTAGATTGAATTCCTTCATTTTTTTTCTGTGTATGCGTGTGTTTGTTGCCTTCACTCATTTGTTCTGAGATTGTTCGAATTTATAGATTGGATTGGCACTGTTTTTGCGAAAATTTTACTGATTTCCTATTGCTGGTTGTTAGATTGATTTACTACGGCTGGTTTGCTTGGAGTGGGAGTTTGACCTGCACAAAGAGACGATCAAAGGTTATTAAAACTGATTCAGTGAGGGACCATCTGATGCTTAAGTCAAGCAAAATTTTAACAGAACATGATAGAGAGAAAAAAATCTGAAGTACGAGACATGAGGCTGGATAAATTCTAATAAGTTGCTCATCTAAGTCCCCTAACTCTGGTTGTATAGGATGATGGCATGATTCCATTATGCCTTAGCTCTGAGATTAGTAGATGAGCTATGACCATCCACTCTTGTCTGTGCCTTAACTACATGGAGCTGCAATCACTCCTCACAATTTGCCTAGATTTTAAACATGCATACCATGTCTTGCATTGCCATTGGACAGTGGATACAAGCGGTATAACGGCAGCTAAGCATCAAATCCAAGCCATATCAGCGGTGTTTATGGTCAAAACCTGAACTGGGAATTGGTGGGAAAATAAAGTTGGTTATTGATGTGAATTATGATTGCTGTATATGCTTCCATTGGAATCATCTGCCAAAACAGAGAAAAGAAAGCTGATGAGGTGTCAAATAATAATAGCAGCATGGTATGGTATGATATTGTTTCTTTAGATATACTGGGATTGAAAGTGGTTGATGTTTAAAATAGTTAGGAGTTTTTGCCAATGTTTAATTGATATTAACTAACAGGTTTTTTTTTGTTTTTCTTGATTTGTATAGCATTTTTAGTGTCAGATGAATCAGATAGAATCTCCTCGAGAGTTTTGCTTCTTGGGTCTTGTTTGCACAGAGTTCATAGGGTAGGTTATGTCTCATGGGGATGTAATCCATGTGCTTATAGTATTATTTATAATTGTAAACCTACAGAGACTAGGATTATTTTTCATGTGTTTGTTGACCAATACATGTGGGAATTCATAAAACCAGAGTTCTTATAACCAATGGACACACATCATTTGTTTTAATTATAGGAACACCAAATATTGCAAAATAAATGAAAAGAGATGATTTATAGAATGCCAAACATTTGAATTCTCAGTGACTATGGTTTGCTGATTTCTTTTTAAATTGTCTCTGTTTCTAGCATATTGAATTGATCAAGCTCATGAAAGGACGGCCGCTTCATAATTTGGAATTCATGCAGTGGATGAAGTGATATTGTGATTCTATCAATGGTGGTGTTATCAACAAGTGGTTCTTGTCCTGTTGGTTGTTTTTCCTTGGTCTACTTACCTCCATGTCTATGTTTAAGCTTGCTAGGGTCGAAGACATGTTTGTGCATAGACCTGCTAAGGTGTTGATGATTTATTTCTTTCTAACCTACTATAATGATCAAAAGTTCAGTTTTTCTTGTGAAAAGATTTGGTACATTATCTGTTTGAAGAACCATAAGACCAACATCCTGTCCACATTACATACAGAAAATGCCTCAATCAATTTGCGTCTCCATCAACAAAATAACTGTAGAGAATGCATACTGAAGATATAGTAAGTCTTGTACTTCCAACCTCTTTTCTCTTAGCTTGCACGCTAAAGTTTGCAAGAGGTATTATGTTGGCCAAATCTTGGAAGACACGAGTTAGAAACATGGACGTCTCTTGTCTTCATTTCTGCACATTGAATAAGCCATGTTACTTTGACACTACAGTTCCTATGGAATTATGGAGTGCCAACCACTCTAGATATTTGGGCATGACATTAACAGGCAAGAAACATATGGTAATCCAATTGTAGTGTCTTGCTTATATTAGTTAGAAGTGTTAATATTTGGCAGCACATTTTGATGTGTTATGTGAAATGTCAATATTTGACACCACTTCAAGAGTTTTTTATGACTAATCATCTGAAGTGTTCAGTATCCTAGTGAAGTTCCATGCCTTTTTCTTCTTTTTTTTTATAATTATTATAGAATAGATGTGTTAATTTCTCAATAGAATTACAATTAGCAAATCTTCATATGTATGTGCGTATGTTTTTTGCGTACTGACGCGTGCTTTCTTTTGCTAGGGGCGACTCATGTTTTTAGCCCTTTGCTTGCTCAACTGTTTGCCCTTTAATTATAATCCATTGGAGAGGAAAGAGTTGTAAAGGAGGAAAGGAAGCTAACAGGAGCAGCATTTGCGCAAGCTTCATCCAAGTCTTCTAGTGTTACCAAAACACAATCCAATCTTCTCCAAGCGCTCGGGAGAATGACACCGTTGCTGGAAACGCTCCACTGAGGTTCACAAAATCTGCTTACATCAGAGGAAGACAAGCTTATGATGAGCAGGGAACCTGAAAGCAATGTTAAGGACTTCTTTTTCCAAGATGATGTAAAGCCTAACAAATCTGTAATGAATGCAGATGAGCGAGTTGAAGCTTTTGATTTTGCCAAATTGAAAGAGACTGAGATCATGCGCCAGAGACCTGGAATGGAGCGTCTACTTGTATGGAGCGATATGCTCTCCAAGTTGTAGATCATGCATTTTTCTTTTTCATTAATCACTGGAATCAAGTTGTACCAAAAAAAATCACTAGAATAAAAAAGAATTCAAGTATAATGAGACAAAAAGTCCTCAGCTGGGTGCTTAAATTCTTAACTATTTAAAAAAAATAAAAATAAAAAAAGGCAAAAAAAAAGAAAAAGAAAAATGCCTAAATGGTTACATGCACATTTGCATGCTTTTGTTGCTATGCGAGCATCTCGGGATTTTCCTGAAGCTTGACCTATTCTGTATGTTAACTGGTATTTTTTCACTATAATTTTGCAGATTGTGGATACAATTCAGAGGCCAATATATGCCATGGATGACGATTCTTCTGTGGTGGAAGATGCACAGGCTATGATATTGCGGCAACAAACTCAGCAGGTGCCACTGAATCCCGTTGCCCAGGCACCAGAATAGAAACCAATGAAAGAAGAGAGAGAGAGAGAGAATCCATGAGAACTAGGAAACCACTGTTTTCAACATATGATTCTACGCCGACAATATTTTAAAATGAAATAAAATATGGGGTTCCTGAAGAGAACTTTTGCAATGTAGCATGGCGAAGCATACCCTCTACTTCTCCCAAACTTGCCTCATCTTGGACGTGACATCATTCTGAATGCGCCTGCCTCGACAAAAACAACACTGCAGTGTTTATGCTCAATAATTCTAACTTATTTCTGAAGCCGACTGAACTTGTGATAGTCAAAACCAAATGATTTAGAAAGTCCATTATCAAATTCATCTCATCCAACAGAGGTATGAGTTATCTAATAAAAGGCACCAGCACATCACACGTCCAACTCCTGATTAAGATCCAGGAGAATATAGCCTAAGCTAACACCAGATCTCTACGTAATATAAAACAATAAAAGGCTTATAAGTAGGAAGTAAATATGAAAGGAGCTTCATCTCTGCTGCCAAATAGAGAGACTGAGGCTTCCTACTACATATTTTTTTTTCCTACAAACACAAGCAGGCCCTTTTCTAGCATGTCAAACCAAACAGAGCTTTCAGTGTCGTATTCATGCAGTGGGAGCTGGCTCTTCCACCGTGCTCGACTGGCCTTCTGTTGTTGATGTAGGCGGCTGTTCCTTGGTTGGCTTGCTGCCACCAGCTTTGGCCTCTTTAGGGGGTGTTCCCTGCTTGCTTCCAGTAGCTGCACCAGCAGCAACTCCATCTTTAGCTGGGGCAGGTGGGGGAGAGGGTTTCATGTGTGGTGGGGGATTATGCTTGAGTTTCACCAATATTTGGCGCATCCTCGAGCGATCAGTAGGCTTGCCTGGCTTTGGCCCCTGCATAACAATGATGGATGGCTTCTTCTCTTGTTCTTTCTTTCCCCTCTTCTTCTCTATGCTTGGTACTTCGTGGGGTATCAGCTCTGAAATTGCTTTCCAGTAATGTTTGTCTGCATTTGCATGGAACTTCTCTTGGTTGACCAGGAATAGCTGGGTAACAGGCAGTAAGCAACAAAGATTGCAGCTTTGAACAAACATTCCAAATGGAAAATTAAAAAAGCTTGTACTCAAACAGCATTATTACTGCATACCTTCTCCCTCTCTCTATTGTGGGTCTTGTTTGTCTCACAGTTTAGCTTCCTTTTCTCATGGAAAGCTTGCTTGTATTCATCAGCTTCAGCAACAATTTGGTTCCGTAACTCCTTTTCCTTTCTTTCTTTCTCCTCAAGAAGAATAGCATTTTGGCTGCTTGAGGTGGTTCAAATGAAAAACAAAAAAATTGTTTAACCTTTATCTCCATTGATATGAAAATGGAATGCAGTAGGAAAAGAATCGGAGAAAAGCTGAAACTGTCACTATAAAAATGTGCTCATTAAAAAATGCAAATGGCCTGTAAAGACATGAAATGATTTCTTTGAGTAAGTCATATGAACGTAAGTCATATGAACTTTCCAAGCACTTTAATGCTACAAGTTTGTCTTTGTCAAGTAGCTTGAATGCAGCAAACTTCCTTTCTACAAAAAAAGCCAAGGCATATTAGCATCTATTATCTGTCAAAGGCATCACTCTTTTCCCTTTTATAGACCCATTCCATTGTCGCAATACAAGAGTGCTTAGTATGGAGATTATTTTGTGGGTTGCAGCAAGTCTAAATTGCTCGCAATTCAGTTCATATGCTAGTCAATTTTATAACCTTTCTACTATATAGTCGCATCAAAAGAGTCAATAAAACTTAAAACAAAAAGAAGTAGAATAACCACTCAATTTTCCACATGAATGTTCAACTCTCCATTATGACACAATAAAGATGAACAGTAACTGATTTCTGACAAATTCACTTGCATATCAAGGTTACATGGTGATCCTTAATCTAATTCATGAAGGCCACTAGTAATATATATGGATGCTTCCCACAATAAAAATAGCAAAACCTTTCCATCCTGCCACGCAAAAAGCATATTTTCTCGCATGATTCCAACATTAGTTTGCCACCCTAGGAACATTTCAACTTCAAATCTCACCACCTCAAAACGCATGGCACTTCAAGTACTTTTGTTTCCAACTCTCAAGGCAAATTTCCTTCCAAAATTGCAGATGACAAAGTGAACATCATTACAGACTTAAAAAAACAAAAGTTCAAGAAGATTCATATGAAAGAGGGGCATGCTTGTTTATCAGCAAGGGATCTGGTCATGATTGCACAGCCTACAAGCATTATCGCATCTACTTGGCACCAAGTCTAACTAAACAATAAAATAATGACCTCCCATATTGGAAGGTCCTCTATCATGGAACCAACTTATACTTGTCCAACACAATTCATCATCAATAGTTTGCTCTGAAAGAGAAAAAAATGATTCATGGTTGGATTTCTAAGTATCAGAATTACCAATGCCAACCCTAGTCAACTATACCTTGTTAAAGATCCAATGTACGAATATGACTAGCTCTAATCCTACTAACAAAGGGCCTTTCTCTTTTCTTTTTCAAAAAAAAAAAAAAAAGCCACCTTGTTCCACATGTGAAATACTACATGGAAGGTTGGCCCTTATACATAGGTTTCAAGAACAAAGGCATTATATAAAGTTACAAATAGGCTCAACCACCATTCAATTCAGTCAATCACAAAGATCCACCCCAAATGGAACCTTCAAGCACGCTACGAAGCAACAAAAGCGAGCGATTGCATAGTTTGCTCCCATATCCTGTCACTGAAAATTACTATAACCGATGAATACCTAGACGACACTCCTGCAGAAAAGTGACCGACTAGTATGTCTCGCTTCTCTTCCTGAATGTGAATTGCTCAGCTCTAACTCATGTGACTGTGTGTGCTCATACAGTTACTTACAAAAGGGCATCTAGTCAAAGTGTGCAAACAAGAAGCTAAGGCTCTGTTGGGCACGATTTTTTTAAAAAAACAAAAAACACAGAATCTGACGCACAAAATATGTTGTGTTACCCTTTTTATCTTATTTTTTTAAAGAACTTTCATTATTTCTATAAAAAGTGGAAGCAAAAAAATTTTCACTTCCACTTTTTTTAAAGTAGGTTTCATCCTGTTCTCAACCCCTTCGCCCAACCTTCCAATCTTGGCTCTGCCCTTCCGCCTCCTCGAGCCCTTCACTGCCCTCCTCCTCCTCCCCGCTGCCATCCACCACTCTGGTGACTTCCTCTGCTGCCCCGCCACCGTCCTTCTCAATCCAGCCACCTCTTCAATTCATCCGTTCGTTGCCCATGTCCATCTTCTGCTCTCATCCATCCGTTCTTTTGTTCTCGATGTCCTTTCATCCGTTCCCAGCATCCATCCTCCTTCATCATCCAACAGAAAAGCCCTCTTGATGCTTGTTCGGTTCCATGCTTCCAACTTTCATCATGGTCTATCATTTGTCTTATTAAAAAAAGGGGGAGGGGATATTTTCTATTGTCAGAAATCAGGGGGAAAAAAAATCTGTTTCTACTTTCTTTAAATTAAAAAAAAGAAGTAGAACCATACAAAACGCAGCCTAAGTTTGTTGATAAATCATGAAACCACAAAGGCTCATCCCATCCGCTATGCTATGTAAGCTGTAAGCAACAAGACAGTTAATCTATGTAAATATTGATAAACCCTAATTTAAGAAACGCAGAAGTCAAAATCTTGAAATAGTATCACCTGTAAAACCTCACCTCACGAAAACATCAGAAATCAATTCACCAACCTCTTGGGTTTGTTACCATAAAGAAGAAATAGAAAACCATCGATCTAAGCAATATCAACTCAAATCTCGGACCAGATCACCAACACAGATATCACGAAGAACTATATATTCAAACAAATCAACACGATTCGAGAAAAGTATCAAAGAAAGCGAGCATCGGAAAACCAGAACCATGAAAAAAGAGGCCTCACCGCCGCCACTCCCGCAGGATAAACCCCTCCTCCGGCTGCATCTCGTTTGGGGGCGGTAGAATCAGGCCGTCAGTAGCAAAGACCCCGCCGTGATCCGCCACGTCGTAGGCCTTCCCGTTGGATTCCGGCATCGAGAAGGAGGAGGGCGAGGAGGGGAGATCCGGGTGCGGATCGGCGGGACGGTAGCCGAAGCCCTCGGGGGAGGGAGGGAAGCTGCCCTCGCCGGAGGCGTGGTGGACGGGGACATCGTCGTCTCCGCCGCCAAAGGCCTCGCCCCCGTGGAAGGCGGCGGCGGCGGGGGAGTCTTCGGCGGGGTCCTTGGAGTCCTCGTCGGCGGCGAAGGAGGAGTAGGCGTCGAAGCGCTGCGAGGGGAGGCGGGGGTCGTAGCCGAGGTAGCCGTCGTCGTCGAAAGGGCGGGTGGATCCCGTCATCACCTCGTCGCCGTCGTTGCTGAAGTCGTCGAAAGAGGAAGCCATCTCTCTCGCTCGCTCTGAGGTCGGTAGGAGAAATGAATGGAAGAGACACGGCCTGGTGATATTCTTGTATAGTGCGCGATTAGTGACGAAATTGCCCTTCTGATTTTTATGAGGCTGCTGATGGAGACGCCCTAATTAGCAAGTAGCAACCGGCCTTTGAGGAAAATAATTATATCTTTTAAGACAATAAATAATGTTTCAACGACAATATATTTTGATAGTACTAAAAATATTAGATAATTGTATTAAAAATAAATAATATAATAAAAATTTTAATTTTATAGCATAGAAACGATTTTTTTATGGAACAAAACATGTTGTCATCCCATTTTATTCCGATATTTGAGATAAAAAAATATTTCAAAATATTTTGATCAAATACTGAAACAATCCTATTTTGATATATAAGATGATGTCCATCCTCATGTCTCATTTGAGACATATATCCTTATAATATAGTTGATAGCATATTAAAAATATAAATTATAAGAAAATTCAATTCCAGTGCGTAGACGTCAGGATGAGGTAACCAAACTACACTTAAGAAGGCCAACTTTGAGTTGTTTATTTGATCTATAAGAGAGTCATGGGGTAATTATTGATTTCTTTTTAATTTTTAAGTAAGCAGAGACACGGACTTACGAGTACAGACTCTTGCAATCTTAAATTATTATTAGTTTATTATTACTTTACTAGTATGTTGCAGCTAAAATAGCAATTGCACCACTCTAGCTTTGCCTAAATATGGCAATCGAATCTATTCCTGCGGATGGGATTTTTGTCCAAATCTTTTACTAAGAACTGTTTAGAAATCTGAAGAATTTTTTTAAATAAACTTTTATGGAAAGAATCTCTTAGCTATTAATGCCACTTGGTGACATCAAATTCCTATTTTCTTGGGGAAGATAAGTTAGCATAGGAAGTCTCATCAACCCTTATGAATACCCTCCTGCCATGTCAAACCGAAACTAAGCAGGGATTGCCATCCCATGAAGGATGTACCAAGGTTACGTATGAGTTTAAACCTGTCATTACCAGTTTTATGTTTAACCTATTTCTGAACTAAGAAAATTAATAATTTTGGAGTGGAGAAAAATCTTGATAGTATGTGGCAGATGTAATACAAACAGTCTCAAATTTGGAACAAACACATTTCTTTTACTAATTAAAACAATTGATTCGCAATGTTTCATTGCATTATATAACAAAAAATAGGATTACAGGCAGGCAGGAGGATTGGCAGAATGGCAGGTTCAATATTTTTTTCATTGATTTGCTAGTAACTCTTTAACTTGACTAGTTACACTTTTCCGAATGGGCTCAAATGGAATGCGAGCCATCACCTCGGCTCCAAAGGAGAAGACCAGAGCATCTCTTGCTGTTTGTAGATCCACACCCCTTGCCCGAAAATAGAAGAGTTGGTCTTCTTCAAGGTCACTGATAGCAGCTCCATGTGAACATTTGACATCATCAGCAATGATTTGTAGGTTAGGTTTTACATTGGCAGTCGCTCGAGGTGCCAAGAGGAGGGTTCTTGTCAGCTGACCAGCATCAGCTTGCTGTGCAAATCTGTAAAATGCCGAAGTTAAGGTCTGAAAATGAAGCTTCCAAGAATTAAACTTACATATTTGGGTAGGAAAGAAAACATATGTTTCGCATGGTTGATGATTAACACCCTAACAAACAACTTGACATGGTGATAACGAATCAAAAATAAAATAAAGAAGGAACTATAAGTTTCTTGGCCAAATAGCATACAGGACAGATTTTCAAAAATTAATAAACAGAATTCTCAAAGGTATATGAGATTTATTGTTATTTACAAGCTAGAATGTTTCACATTTCAGACCTTCCTAAGTGGCATTTCTCATAAAATGGAATATTTCAGAAACTCTTCACTTTCTAACTCCAGTGAAAGTGCCAATCAGGACATGAACAAATTCAGAAAGCAGCACAGTACCTGTTGACCTTAATGTTTCCATCAAATACAGCCTGCCCTGAAGATTGGCATACAATGCACTTGTGAAGTTGCCGGGAATATCCTCTAGGATGATCCAAGACTAATCTGCTATGCAGATCTTGTGTCTGATTGCTTCGAGATACATGAAATGCTGACAGCTCCGTCACAGTGTCAGGGCCCAATTGCTGAATATGGAGATTGTGCCTGCTTAGCCTTCCACCAGTACTTATCTCAATGAGCTCATAGGAACTAGATGATTCCTGCGAATAACAATGTATGGTTAATCCCCGACAATTAAGGTCTCCTCCTACAGAAATTTAAAGCTCTCTTTGTTTCTTTGATAAGCCGTAGATGCATTAACAACCTTAATCACTGTTTTGGTTCTCTCGATGTCCAAGTTTACTACTCTAACAGTCTAACCTACTAGTCATTACTTTCTAAGGGCTACATACCTATAACCCTACAAACACCAATCAAAGTCCAACCCTACGTCCTTCACAGTCAGAGGGTACAATTCTACAAGCAATCCATCGATCAAACATCAATAATTCATCATTTATTTCAGCCTATCAACATAAACTTCTCTGCCCTACATGTCAAAAACCTTAATGCCTATTGAACTTTTCACAGAATGGCATTCTACATATTTCCAATAAGAAAATCAGGATGTCGTCATCCATCGCAAAAATAAAAAACATCCATCATGACACGACACAAAAACATATTATTAGAATAAAATCACAAGATCAGATATTTTTCCCTTATAAGGAATAATTGTATAACTGACAGAGCAAATAACTCATTTCAGCAAAAAGCCTTTATATAACGCCCCAAATCCCTCTTTAGATAAACAGCCTTTAGATCATCAGCAACTCTTTCTCTCATGCATCGGAAAATATGCTCCATGCCCCACCAAAGGAAAGAGAAAAAAAACAGAGAGAACACAATATAGAAAGTTAACCAGATATAGCAAACAAGCAACCTCCCACATCTTCTCTGGATAATCAGCACATCTTCAAACATGGTTCTCATAACTCAGCTTCCAGAAGCAATCAACTCATGAAGGTTTCCATCAAACTAAGATAGGTCTCCAAATCAACAGAGCTATCTCACAAGGCTATACATTAGAAATTTGCACTTTTTGGCCTACTAACTCAGTAGCCTTTACTTAATATTGAGTCTTTGGCAAATTCATTTGCAACTTGTAATAGGCTGCCCATCTAATATCAATATTGTTCCAGAGACTCCACAACTTCAATCCAAAGAAAGATAAATCTATAACTAAAGAATTGGAAATATAAAGAATAGGAAATATAAACATATATCATTAGACTTAAAGATCACAAAGCACCATCTTTCAGACATGAAACCATCTGAAGAATAAATTTACGAAGAATGGCATGCAAGAAGTCACCTGCCGAGCAAACGTCCACTTGATATGAGCGGCATTCACCGACTGCCTCTGCATGTAAGAATGCGTCACCTTGGCGCCCTCCTCGATCACAATCTCCATCACGGAATTGGCCCAGTAGCATCTCTCATCGCTTCCCCCGACCCCCAAGTGCTCCTCCACGATCCCCACCTCGGCCCCCTTCTCCACCACAACCAAAACCCTGGGGTTCGACAACCGCAACCGCTGTGATCCAACTTCATCCCCCTCAGAGTAACAGAATCGTATATGAATTGGCTCGTCAAGGACCCGCGCTCCAGCCGGGATGTAGATTACGGCGATATCGGGGGCGCCGACACCGTTCAAGTCCCAGAACAAGTCCCGATCTTGGAAGTCGTCGGCGGAGGCGATGGCGGCGAGGAGGCGGTCGTAGATAGGACCCGGGGGAGGGCAGAGAGGCTGCCGGCGAAGGAGCCGGCAGGGACGGAGGAGAGGCGGGAGAGGGAGGTGACAAAGTGGCCGTCGACGAGGGAAATGAGATTGGGGGAAGGAGAGTCGAGGGAGAAGGAGGGAAGGGGAGGGATGGGAGCGGGAAGGATGGAGGAGTTCTTAAGGAAGGAGGTGTCGGTGAAGCGAAAGGGCTCGTCTTTGGAGGAGGGCCAGGAGTGGGAGAGGAGGGACTGGGAGGAGGAGTCGCGGAGACGTTGGAGAGGGAGGGATTGGATCGAGGGGGAGGAGGAGAGGGAGTCCTCGAGCTTCTCGGCGATCTCGAGGACGAAGGGGTCGGAAAGGGAGGAGCGAAGGAAAAGAGAGGGTCTGCGAGGGGTTAGAGTTAGGGCTTTGGGGGGAGAAGTGAGGAGAGGGGAGCGGAGGCGGCGGCGGAGGGGAGGAGGAGAAGGGGGCAACGATGAACAACAGTAGGACATGGTGGGCGGAGTTAAACGATAGAGCACTGGGTTCCGCGGTTATTGGCTTTGGGGCATGATTTGGCTGTTACTTTTGGATATAAAAGGACTCAGTTTTAACTAAAATCTACAGTAAGATATATCAAGCAGATCAACATACATACGAATTACTTCTCCTCTTCCTACCACAAAACTATATCTATGTATACAAAATAATTTTCAGAAGAGGTGACATGGGATCTGCTTGTCAATGATAAAATTTTTAATATTTACACTGTTATCTAAAGATGACAATTAGGCCGGATCAAGTCGGATATGTGTTGGATCAATATGAGTTGGATCAAAAAATTATTATATATTTATTAAATAAATTAAAATTTTAAACATGAATATATATTTATTAAAGAGATAATTCAATTCGATCTATTTAATTTATTTATTAAATAAATTAAATTAAATTAAATGAATTAAATATGTTAAATAAATTAGATTAAATGGATCAGAAACAGATTAAATAGATTTTAAATAGATTAAGCAAATTTAAATAGATTAAACATATTAAACAGATCGGATTAAATGAGTTAGAAACATGTTAAACAACTTAAATAAACTATTTAATTCAATTCGATCTGAATATTAAATAGATTAAATAGATCAGATATTTAAAATTCAAATCTAATTCAAATATTCAACGGATGAAAAAGATCATTCTATTTATGATGAATCGAATACGAATCAAATTGATGAATCGAATCATATTTTATCGATCTTACTGTTATTCATCCTATTATATAATTTTTTTTATAATAAATATGAATACAAAGAAAGTTCGCTCTCGATGTAAAATATTTTTCGAAAGGGGCAGCAGAGTCTCCTTCAATCCAAATATACGGTGCATGAAAGCAACGCACCTTACATCCAAGTCCAGCGCGTACAGCAGCTAGTTCAATATGTAGTACAGAGCAAAGAGGAACAGATTAACCTGCAGCCCGTAACACCCATTGATATTTCTGATGACAAAACCTGAGGCAAGTTGCGTGCCTCAAAACAACTCCATTGAAGTTGACCATCAAGATACCAAGAGCAGGGGGCAACCATTAAACAAATATAGTGGTTGATGAGCTTGGAAGTCGGTTAGAAGGGCCACCCACCCCAAGGCCTTGATGTGCCTTAAAGAGTTCTTGTTCATTAGTAGTTCCAATATCCAACACATAGGTCTTCCGACTTATGGTAGTGACCAGATTTTGAAATAAATAATCATTGGTTGCTGTCTACAGCCGCCAATCTATGCATGCCACCCATGATCTCAGTCTATTCTCTATCTGGGTATTAGCCACATGGCAATGCTGATAAGAAGGTAGGATAAGATCCGTGACCATTCCAAATTGCCGTGCAAAAAAATATTGAGCAACACTACTGCCGGAGAAATTCTTGTACACCGCCCGCGGTGGTGCAGAAAATTTAGCATGAAGCATATTGTCTCATCTAATTAAATCATATAGTCATCATTTTTTAATACATATTTAATATTTATAATTTTTATTTTTAATTTAAAAATTTTAAATGATAAAAATATTTTTTTAAAAAAAATTATGATATTCTATATCGATATTATGATATTCTGTATTGAAATTATGACTTTCTATACGTATACGATGTCATAATTTTTTCACGAGATGTCTTTAAAAGAGAAGAATATTTTCATCATTGAAAAATTTATATTAAATTATTCAATGATGAAAATGCCTCTAACAAAATTATGACATCCTATGAAAAATTATAACATCATTTGTAGGAAGTCATAATTTCAACGCAGGATTTCATTATTTTTTAAGAAAAAAAAGATATTTTTATTATTCAAATTTTTTAATAAAAAATAAAATAATCTAATCAGATAAGACGATACGTTCCACATCGGATTTTCTACGCTGCAGACGGTGTACCAAGAATTTCGCCTATAGTTGCAGTGTTCTGTTTGCAATGGCCTTGGAAAGCAAATGCCTAATCCAACTGGTAGGTTAGTTTAGACGAGGGTACCCTCATATAAGACTGCAAAAAATGTCTATATATTGCGTGGTATATTAATGATTTGTGTGGTTACATTATGACATAATCTATTTCTAGATTCATAAAATAAAGCAATCTATTCACCAGATATCTTAGAATGAACAAAGGTCATAATGTGCCCATGTATTGGTGAGAAGATGAATTTTTCTTCACTCGTCACATCTTGTATGTCAAGATGTACCCTTCCTTTGATTCCTAATAATTTACTTTTTGGAGTAGATGATGACATTCCTGAATTGAGGATCCTTCCATGGCCAATATATAGCAAGTTATGTGCTAGGGTATCACTTTTTCACATCAAGCTGAGCACATATTTAGTATTGTTTAAAATAAACCTTTGCATAACTTTAAATAAAAAAAGATTTCTAGAAAATCTAATGTGTTTAAAGCTACTATTCTGCTTTTATAATAAGACAAAGTCAAGAATCTCTTTTAGAACCAGCTAGAAAACAAAGTTCATTACTTCAGTAAAAAAAATTATAAGTAGAACAGATACCAAAACACGCCATAAGCTACCCAAAAAAACAAATCAAACCCAGCTGGAAGCCATTCTTATGCCCAGGCCCAGAACTTTTCCAGTGGGGCCATCTCTACTCGTAGTACTAAATTGTGTCCCAGCAAATTTGTCCTTCCTCAGTTTTCACAACGATCCAAGTATATATCAATCTGGATACCAACTGATGAATAGGTTCCAATCCTTTCCAGTTCACCTATAAAACTGGATTCTCCAATCCAGCATGGGCTGTGCCACTTCACTAATCTCAAAAATCAATGGTTAGAGATGTTAAATTCATCCAGCAAAGTGTATATGTTTGAAAAAAATCACAATAGTAGAAAGCCCCATTGAGAAGATGGTCCTGCCAAACCTCAGCTATTACTTCTCACCTCCTTTCCACCATTATCATGAACACATCTCCTATTTAAGCTGGATTCTAGTGAAATTCTTCTATGAGATTGTTGCACTGGTGGGATCAAGTCATGAAGGGTATCAGAAGCTATCCTGGCCTCTAAATTAACATTTATTTGTGATTTACTTACAACTTCACCCTTTTTTCTACCCAAAGGTATGGATGGAGAGATATAATGATTTTAGGTTTGTGTTAATTCTCAAAAATCATAGAGAATTTGGATTAGTCAAAAATATAAAATAAGTCCTGATTCAAGATATGTCTTAATTCTAGCATATAACCCATGTGGGATGCAATTTTTTCTTCTTACCATTTTTAAAATATAATATAGAATAGATATAGTTTACTAGATAACAGAACAATAATGCATATATATACACATATAAAGGTCTAACTGCATGCTAAAATAAGTGATTCAAAATAAAGATAACATTAATGATATCATCAATAAGGATGTTCATACCAAAATGTAGAGCGCATCATGAGCAAAAAATTTTTATTTTAGTGTGTATATATATATATATATAAAGGAGTAAAACTTTTTGTGAATTTATTAGATGGTCTTGGTCCAATGGATCAGTCTAACATCAGAAGGGTTAATGTGGTGAGTGAGTATTGGACTGATCCAATGGACCAGGTCTAGCCACTAATTTCTTATGATAACCTGCCAGATCTTAGCCGGGACCCACTTAAAATGAAATCCCAGCAGCATCGCCGTTCCGCGGAGAGCTTGTGACCTGCGGGAAGCTGCGACGCGGTCCGACGACGACTTTTCGGGCACCGACGGCACCGACTCCGCTTTGTCCCCAAATCTTGGCCAAAATCCCAAACCATGTGAACTCTCCGTTTCCCCTCTTGTTCTCTTATTAAGAACCAGAACAAATTAAGAGACAAAGGAGGCTTTTTTTTTTTTTTGTTGGAGCTCGCTCTCCCCAAACCATGGCGTTCTCGCGGCCGTCGTCAATGGCGAGAGGCGTGCGGCACCCCCGGATGTTCTCCAGCCGGCGGTCCTCGTCGTACACGCTCGCGCTGACGATACTGCTGATTCTGTCGGTGGTCCTCCTGATGCTCCTCGCGCTCGGCATATTCTCCCTCCCCGTCCACTCCGACGGCGCCTCCGAAGCCACCGACATCCGCCGCGTTAGATCCATCTCCAAGAAAAGAATGCCGTACGTCGGATGCTTTTCCAGTGTTTTCGCTTTCTTTTCTGTGGTTTGGTTTCGATCTGATTTGATGTGATGGGTGTCGGATTTGGTGATTGTTGGTTTAATTTCTTCGCAGGGGTGGGAATGGGCAATGGACGGAGATCATCTCGTGGGAGCCCAGAGCGTTCGTCTTCCACAATTTCTTGGTCAGTCTTTGCAAAAGCTCGGATTTTTCCTTTTCTCGCCCCTCGATCTGTGTTTTTCTTGTTATTTGACGTTGATTTGCTTAGACTTTTTTTTTATTAATCATTTTAGGGTTTTCTGAGATTATATGTTTGTAGTTATAAGAAAGATTTAATTTTTTTTACATCAAGCACTGCAGTCCATTAGAGAAAGCAGAGAGATATTGGAAGGTTGATAACTAATTCGTTTCGCCATTCTCGCTTAATCCTCTAGATTTTTGACTGAATGATTGGACCGAAATGTGAATCGATTTATGTCATTCTGAAACCCTAATATTTTGCACTGGTAGTGCCGTAGGGGTATGTATCGTGCTCAGTAATTTGACATGGCTACTCACGTTTCAAGATTTTGAAACTTGGAGCCCACTGTCTGATGTTTACCCAATGTTTTATGAGCCCTTCATAGGGCTCAATGTATGTCTTGAACTTGCACAAATAAATTTCCTGATTCACTCGCATAACCAGTTACTTTTTAATAGTTGATTTTTTTTCCTTATTGGTTTCCTTTGTTTTCTGCATATCCTCATGGCTGTGTCAATTTAAAAGACATCTTATCTATTGTCAGTGATAATGTATTATCTGGATTTGAACGTTACTTTGTAAATCTTATTACTGGTTAATGGTAATAGATCCCCTCCCTTGAGTGTCTCCTTATAGAATTCTAATAAATCGGAAGTATTGTTCTTGATTATGCATTTGTCAGTCGAAGAAGGAGTGTGAGTATCTAATTAATCTAGCAAAGCCTCATATGGAGAAATCAACTGTTGTTGATAGCGCTACCGGGAAAAGTAAAGACAGCAGGTTTGTGGGTTTCGGATCTTTTTACATTCAGGAAGTTTTTAACCTCATTGACAGTTCCTCAGCATTGTTTATTTACAAAATATGCAGGGTTCGCACAAGCTCAGGCACATTCCTGCAACGATGCCGAGACAAAACCATCCGAGACATTGAAAAAAGGATAGCAGATTATACCTTTATACCTGTAGGTATGTATGAAAAATTTTGGCTTTTAGTAGCTGATAAATTGATATCCTGGTCCTTTTTTTTCTCTTCTTCTTGATAAATGCTTCCTCACATTGTACAAGGCACATGCACCATCTAATTTTATTAAGACCTTATTATAAAGAGCATTATGATTATTTTTTTACAAAAAGAACTGCAGAGTTCTCAATATTTGAATGGGTGAAGATTTAACATGTTTTGGATTATGCATTAGTTTCTTCATGCTTTCTTGAGAACTTGTTGTTAGTGTTTCTGTTATTGTAGTGGCAATAGTTTTGTGATATGATGCAATATTGACTGATTAATATTTTCCAAGAACTGAATGAAAAGAAAGAAGATTACAAAGATACCGTAAAGGAGAGAGAAGCAGATAGAAGACCCATATGACAGAGAGAACAGCGGTTGAAACATGCATACAGGCCGTGTTTATGGGTCTGAAGGATAGGCCAAGTATTTTGGATCTTTCTTCTGGTCCTATTCTGCAACCAGCTTTCATTTTACCCCCAAAGGGTCTAAAAGAGCTTGTTACCATTTAATAACTGTTGGTTGTATGAGAACTAGGCAGCCATTTAAGAACAAGGGTTTTAACTTAGGAGGAATATAGCAACTGCTTGTATGAAAACCATATATTGCTCGATTTGTTCATATGAGCATGCTGCATCATTAAGAGGGGATATAAAAAAGTTGTCATGCTTTTTCATACTTTCTGTCTAGTGTTCCTACTAAAAGATTACTAGTCTTTCTATACTAGTTGCTTGAGGAAGGGTTTATGGGTTACAACAATGAACATTTTCACTCACTTGTGTAATTGGAATAGATAATTGGAGTTCACAAGGAGTTGAAAAAAGTTATGGCGTTGATATCTTTAAACTGAAGAATTTTTTTTAAGTTAATGGTTCTAGACTCCAAATATATTTTGGAAAAAAAGAAAAAAGAAAAAAAGGAGAGGGAAGCATGAAGTGGGAACAACAACATCAAGTTCATAATAAATTGCAGTCATGTTCTGGATGGATGTTGGAACCCTGTATGAATCTTCTGGGAGCTGTATCTCCTGGACATTGACTCATGTTGTAACGCTATAAAAGCTAATTTCTTGTAAAGATCTGCAATCTGTTGTTTGCTGTTACAATAATTTGTGATCCACAGACATGATGGAAAATTATAATCTCGTTAGTAGGAAGCATAGGAATAATAATATAAAGAGATCCTTTATTGTGTAAACATTTCATATTAAACAAGATACTGGCTTGAAATTTTTTACAATTTGAGGAATTGTTCCCATGCATAAACAGAATAGCTTGTTAATTTTTGCATAGTTTGTGACAGTTTAAATTGGATTTCGTGATCAGGCAAGCGACTAAACTTAATCTACATAATAAATTTTATTTGGATTGATTATAATTCTGCTGCTTTTCTGTAGCAATCTTCATCTCCAACTTATGTTCTGGTAGCTTATCTTGCACTATTTTTCCAGGTGCCTTAACCTAACTTTTTGTTTCACAGAGCATGGGGAGGGCTTCCAAGTTCTACATTACGAGGTTGGACAGAAATATGAACCACACTTTGACTACTTTCTTGATGAATTCAACACTAAGAACGGGGGTCAGCGTATGGCTACTCTTCTAATGTATCTGTATGTACATTCATATCTCATATCCCTACATTTTCCCTTTTTTTTATATATAGAGAAATATATCTCTTCATAATTTTTCTATAGACAACTATGACATTCCCTCTCTCTCTCCCCCCCCTCTCCTTATTTGTACAGTTCAGATGTTGAAGAAGGTGGTGAGACAGTGTTCCCTTCTGCAAAGGTCAATAGTAGTTCTTTACCATGGTTCAATGAGCTATCTGAGTGTGGAAAGAAAGGTCTTTCTGTTAAACCAAAGATGGGAGATGCCTTACTTTTTTGGAGCATGAAGCCTGATGCCACTCTAGACCCATTAAGTTTGCATGGTTAGTCATTATAATTGCATATCTTTTAGTTCAGGAGCATATCTTTTAATCCACAAAAGTATTCTACAAGCATGGTGTCTGCTTTCTTGAATGTGCCGTTTCATCCTCTAAAATTCATCTAATTGTCTACAAGCTGCTGCTTCTGTGGATTTTTTCTTGTCGAAAGTATTATCCAATTCTTGAAGATATTATTGTTTTTCCTTTTTTGGTTTTTTGCAGGTGGATGCCCTATGATTAAAGGGAACAAGTGGTCAGCTACGAAATGGATGCGTGTCCATGAGTATAAAGTTTAATTTGTCACATTATAGGTATTTTCCCACTTCCAGCAGCTTGGATTTTAATTATTCATGGTTGCTTGTAGAAGTGGTTCACCTTCCTTGAGGACACCTTACTGACATGATATTTCACCAGCAAATTTGAACAAGTTTCCATGATCCAGATATGTCATAGTCAGGACCTTAATTTCTTTTACCTACTCTCAGTCATACTTTTCTACCATACTGATTTCAAAATTGCAATTTGCAAGGCTTCATATCTTACGTAGAACTTTTGGGATAAATAATACTGTCTCTGACTTAACCCATAGCTTGTAGCAGTGACTTAATAGTTTGCTTGTGTATCTGCATGTTAATTAACAGTTATGGACAACTGTTAGATACCCAATCAAGTCCTTTGCCACATATTTTCCTTATGTTTACTTTGATCTTTTCCGACCTTGATAACTCCAAACAAGTCTGAATTCCTTCACTATTGGGGCCTTTTTTGTCCGTGTCATGTGGTGAATGAATCATCAAAAGAAGGGGTGGAAAACAAGTTCTTTGGTGACAAAGGAGTCTGTTATGTATTGGTAGCTAAATTGGAGCACTCACCTTGGAGGTGCTTAACTACGTAAGTTTATATTTTATAGTATGCATGTTTCAGAGAGTGTGAGATGCATTATCTACAAGGCTCAAAAGAGGCTGTTAGGTCTTACATATTCATGTGAGTAAAACTTTGCTTTCTGTCATATGATATCAGGTTTCCTTCCATTTGCTTTCCTGATTCTCTAGTACATGTTAGATTCAATAGTCAAAGGATGCATTTCATTCATACCTTGTCTTTGTAGACTGAGGGACATGGTATAAGAAAATAATGAGTATTTTTAGAAGTCCCTCAGATAATAAAGACAATAACCATAGCAAACCATCCATTTGATGTTCTATTTGGCGTTGCTACATTTAAGTGATATAATGGACGGCCTACACAATCAATATGGTGTTCCTTTTAACACTGCTACAGTGTCAGATGCATGCCGAACTTGATGACCATACCACCTTTGATCTTTGATACCAATAAACTAACCTAGATAATAATCCAATAACAAGTTCGAGGACATGACTGGTTCTCCTAAATGTTGGGACAGATATGTGACAGTGTATACTCCATGTGGTTGTATTCCAGCATTGATACAAAAAGATGAATAAGAAAGCATTCAAGATGAACCATCCAGATCAATGTCCAGAAATCAAGTTTCCAACCAATACATTGATCTTGTAGAAGTTTCTGGGAAACTACAGCTTTTATATTATGCAATTTGTTTCTAGCAGTCATCTAAGAGGAACCAATTGTGCTAAACTAAAGATCAACAGAATGCTTGATTAATAATCTTTGGCTTGGTTTTCATGAAACTGAGAATTTTCACAGAGAGGAGAAATGGACAGTGCTTTGCATTATATTGCAGCATTAAATGCTCCCTCTTAATTCATACCTTGTGAGTAAAATATGTATTACCAATTTTGACATCTTCTATGTGAAAGATATCCCAATATGGTTGCCTGGACTAACTTAGATCATTATTTTTGTCCACATCATGTTATCTTAATGCAGTCTGATTGCTATGTTATCGATTCCTTGAAGTTGTACTTTAGATTCTGTAAGAGCATGCCTAATTCTATGTAGCTGGCAATTTGTGTTCACGGATCGTAAACGGGTCGTGTCGATTTGGGGGTATAACACAGATTAGCTCAATCCGAACACGATCTATTTAATTAAACGGGTCGATCTGTGGAATGCGAACACGACATGAACACGACATGAATATACACGGATTGATACGACATGACCCATTTGACATGATTAATAATTGTGTTGGCGAGTCAAATGAGTACACAACCCGCCTAATGATCCATTTAACTATTTGACTTATTTACAAAATTTAACTAAAATAATAAAAATTTAATCAAAAATAAAATAATATAAAAATAATTTAGTTACCTACTATGCTAATTCAAAGCTCTGAATTCCATCGTTGTTTGTTTTAGGTTAGGATTATAATTTTTTGATTTTCCTTATTTGCCTTCAAGTAATTTTAAAATAAATGTGTTAAACATATTTAAACGTGTCATGTAATCCGTTAACCTGTTTTAACCCATTTAGTCAAAACGGGTTACGTGGGTCAATCCACTTAAGACACGAATTTGTCGTGTCATAAATGGGTCGATTTATTTATAATCCGAATCTATTTATTCCAAATCCAAACCTACTACGTGTCGTGTCAAAAATTGTCAGTGCTAAATCTATGTATTTTAAACTGAAGATCCTGAAGCACCCTATAAAAGATAATGATCAAAAAGCAGTGCACAAAGGATATGAAAAACCAAAGAATTTCTAAATTTGCTGCATATAAAATGCACCCATAGGTTAAGGAGTCTTTTCTGTGCTATATAAAGAAGGCATGTGCATAGAAAGATACCGTACATTCCTTCTTTTCTTCTTCTTCTTCTCCTTTTTTTTTTTTCCCGAAAAGGCAATGAGAGCAGTTACAGTTCACTATTTGCAAGTGCTATGAGTTTACAGAAACAAGTGATTATTTAATCATTTTCTTTGATCATTTTTTTTGGTGTGGAAGTAAATGAAATATCCATTTGTGATATCTAGTACTTAGAATCATCACTTACTATTTGGTATTTTATGGTGTTGCCAGGTTTGTCAGTTGGATCATTTGGCTTTTCCACTGTATCTTTCAGCTGAAGTTTCCATCCATTTCATAGCCTGACTAATATTTTTGCCCTCTCCCTGTACTTCATCTCTTCATACAGAATCAACATGGTTCTTTTCAACCTATGGTTAAGCTTGTGTTAGACTGTCGTTAATTTGTTGCTGATATTTCAGTTGTAATTTGATATACCCAGCTGCGGAAAGAACTGATAAGGGACTGAGAGGAGTAGGGGCAAATGGTCAATGGCTGTTTTGGCTAAAAAAATGGATTCTGACTAATTTTATGCTGGATATTGTGCTGTTTTATATTATAATGACCGAACACGTTTGCTAGTGAACAAATGTTACAGAGTTGCATTTTTACTATTCCAGTATGGTGATCCATCATTTTCAGTGCATTATACTATGTATGTGAATAAAACAATGCTTAAAAGCTTTACTCAGAATCTCAGATGGCTTGGAAACTTCTTGTGCATCCGTGGAAAATCATAGGTGGTGTTACTTGTGAATTGTATTTTTAGGGAGACAGCTCTTTAATGTTGTCCAGGGTTATAAAATGCAGGACTAACTAGCAATCTTAAGTTGAGAAAAAAAATCAAACTACCAATCAAACTCTTCAGTTGACCATTATTTACAAGCTCCAGAAGAAGTCTCGAGTTGGTAGCCGCATCAATATTTTCTAATCGATGTTAGCTGGTTTACAGTAACCCAAGGATCCTCTGTAGCGTTTACAGCAGAGACTTTTCCACACAAGTTCCCATCTTTGGTGAGAGAGTCCACCTGGAAATGCCAATAAAAACTGTAGTTTCCAGCAGAGACTTTCCATAGAAGCTTCAGGCTTGGAAAATGATTTTAGATGCCTACTTCACTGAGTGGGGATAACCCCAAGAAACCATCTCTTTGTGACTTTATGGATGTACTGATTGTAACCCCAAGCAAACGATGAGCCCCAAAATGATTGAAGAAATTATTCATACGAACTTCTTGATGTATCTTGTAGGGATCCTCATTAAAATAATATGAAATTAAGTCCAGAGAACAATCCTGTCGGACATTACACTCCTAGTAAAAGATAATGCGTGGAAATTGGAGAGACTAGCAAAAGATCAGACAAGTGTTTTCTCCCTGTTTTCCTTTCTTACAGAAAGCCCATATTTTTCCACAGTTAACCAAGGCCTCCTTAGGCACGGAGGGTTTCATGATGTCACACTTCAACTATTAGTAATTATATCACTTCCAAAGTGTGACATCAGTATTTGAATACTGAATTTTGGATATTAATTTCTGGCTTGATATACTGCAAGAAATATTTTCTAAAATTACTTCGATGGAGTCAAAGTATATAACCATGGATAAAAAGAAATGGTTATAGCTTCAGCCCATAATAAACAAGTCAGACCACCGGATACCATTACAGAAAGCAAAAGAGAAGCCTATACACACTTTCTGGGACGGCCAGAGAGGATATTAGGTATGGGGGACATTGAAGGCATGCGACATATGATGAGACCCTGCTGTGCCACCTGACTGTATGATGTCGAATTTTACCTAGAAAAGGGACAGCAAAGGTGACAAATCCCATCATCCAGCAAAACCCATCATCCATATATCCATTTTTGTGCTCAGCTATTATTCATGAATCATGCAACACTGTTGACAAATTCAGAAGCAGGTAACCATTCTAAAGTCTGGAAACTGCATGCTTGTATATCATCTAGGTATTTATGTTTCAACCAAACTCATTCTACAGAGCCACTGCTGAATGTATGCAATCTCCTGCAATGAGCTTAGTCAAGCAAGATTCAGGAAATTGTTTATTTACCAAATGCTGTAGGCACTCAATGACAAAAGTCAGGAATTTTTCCCCTTGGCTTCCAAGACATGGAAAAGGGGATATCACTCGCCTATCAATTTTTATAATTAATTTGTTTGCTAGTAGAGTATTAAACAAAAAGTCAACCCACAAAATGTGAAATTAATGTTAAATCTAGAAGTGTGGGCTAGGATGGTGAGTGTTGTTAGAGCAGCATACATGTGGAGAATACTTTCCAGTCCACCCAACATGTCAACTTCCTAGGGTACAGCACAAAATGATGGCATCAGTTCCATATCATGTAAAAAGGAAAATAAATTGTGAGACTTGCAAATGTAGGAATAAGAATAGCTCGATAAAAATTTTGCTTGATGATAAATAAAGGTCATTTGAATCTACTTCCTGTAACTTCTATTGGTAACACAGATCCGGAGGAAACATGTATACCTTGAATCTTTTAAGAGCGTCAGGTTTGTTCCTGAAGAAAACTACATAAATTGTGATTTGACTTGAACTCTATCCCCATTCTGGGCAGCAGGAATATACAAGCAGCAGATAACTCCACACGTTCTTCCTTATGGTCTGATATCCACCAAATTTGCTGGTAATTCTTTTGGCAAGTATAAGCAGTGAAAAAATAATAACACCATAAAGAATGATATACTGTAATGATCTAGCTCTGCTTGCAACCGGATATTGTCACACAGCTGCAAGACTGCTGGCTGATTTAATTCCTCTGCATCAGATGCTCGACATCTCCAAGCTCTACTTCACCTCTCTGCCATTCGATACCATTTTGGAATAGCATCTCAATCTGCTCTAAAGTCTTTCCTTTGGTTTCAGGGACACACTTGTACACAAAGGCTACAGACATAGATGAAATAACTGAAAACAGAAAAAAGGTTCCTCCCACTGAGAGGATGCGGCACACGGACAGGAAGGACATAGCAATCAGGCCACTGCTCACTCTACTTCCTACTGCTCCAAGCGCAGATGCCTGAGCTCGCAGTCTCAGTGGAAAGATTTCAGAACTCAACACCCAGCAAATTGGGCCTATTCCAATGGAGAAGAATGCAACATTGCCACAGACCGCCAATATAGCTACCCCAATCCCAACTTTTGTTGAGAACAGTTCATGCTTAAGCAGTGAAAGAGAGAGGCCCAAGCTAAACAAGCAAGTAGTCATCCCAATTGTGCTAACATACAGTAATGGTTTTCTACCCACCCTATCAATTAGAAAGATCGCAACCAAGATGAAAAGAGTTTTTGTGAAGCCAACAGCAACAGTGGCAGCAAGAAGTTTGCTGTCGGATGTGATTCCTGCATCCTTGAATATTGTTGGGCTATAATATACAGTTGCATCAATACCAGTAACTTGCTGGAAGCATTGGATGCCAAAGCCAGCAATCATCATCCGACGTACTGCAGGAGAAGGGCTCAGAAGTTCGCGCCAAACAGCCTTTTCCTGATACCCCTCCTCACCTGTAAAACTAGCAGCTTTCTCTATCTCAGCCAATCTCTGCTCCACATCTTCGTCAGTCTCATTAATCTTCATCAGCACTGATCTTGCTTTGTCAACCCTCTTCTGCATAACTAACCACCTAGGAGACTCTGGGATCACAAATAGTGCAATACCAACAAAGACAGATGGAAGGATCCCAACACCAAGCATTATTCTCCAGTTAATATGTTCTGAAAGGCCAGAGAAAGCATAGTTGGAGATGTAACCAAGAAGGATCCCTATATTTATGAAAATCTCAGGGAAAGAAGTCAGAGATCCTCGGGCAACAGCAGGGGATATTTCTGCTATGTATACTGGTGCAATCATGACACCAAAGCCTATCCCAACTCCAGCCAACAGTCTGCCAATCATCAGTACTAGGAAAGAAGGAGCACAAGCCATTATAGCAGCACCAGTCTGGAAAACAACGGCAGCCAACCCTATTGTCCATTTTCGGCCAATAGCATCTGAGGTTTTTCCACCTGCTAAGCTGCCCAAAAGTGAAATAATGCTCAAACACCCAACTAGAACTTCTTGCTGTACTTCTGTTATGTGCAAATCCTTTTGAATGAATAGAATGCATCCACTCATAACACCCACATCTGCAAAACGCAAGCCATAGCTCAAAACCTGAACTTGAGCCGAGTCCTGATACTCTGTTTCATGTAAATGATTTACAGAGGGAAGAAGGGAGAGAGGGAGGAGAAATCAACAAAGTTCTTATGTAATTTTTACTTGACAAGGTTTTTGTGTTTTCATACTATGTTTCCGAGCTTCCTTGTATCATAATAAATAATCAATTTTTAAAAATTGATACTTTATGAATTACTAATCATTTCTGAGTAAATCACTGCTGCAACACGATATATGTGAGTCGAGATTAATATTGTATTGACAATTTCGTCCTCCTTTTCCAACGCCAATTCCAAAACAGTCCCCCTTTCTTCTAGAAAGACATGCAATATCTAATTTTTGGTAATTAGAATAGAATATATTTGATTGATCACCATTTGTTAAAAAATGATTATGGCCTGTATTTTTCTACTCTAAAAATACAAACTCTTTAAAGGATGGAGGGATAGAGTAAATTGCTTGCATATGCAGTTTGTCTTATTATACTAGAAAATTTGAAGCATGATCATCATTAAATAGATGGCACTAGGGAAATAGATCATTAGTTGAACAATAAGGACTATTTTGTCCCAGTTACAAAGAATCATTTGCCACATGTCTTTTTAGATTGTTTCAGGGATTGGGTTGTGAAAATGGGACTAATATGTCAAAATCCCATTAGTATAAACTGAAAAGTAGTTCAAGTTCCAACTATATTAAGCCATTCTAGTAGCACCACTATGAAGAATTCCTATCATCACATCAAATAGGCAACAAGAAATCGAGCTGTATAACGTACCTCAAATATTCGATTTACAAGCAACACACAAAGTTCATGTGGTTCTCATTTTAATCCAAGTAAGCAGTTTTTTCAGAATTTACATCTGTGCAGAAAAATAAGAGTCTCCATATTACCCAATAAACAGTCAGCAACAAATAGTTAACTGCAATCCAATAACATGGCAACTACATTGATTAGAAAAAGCAACAAGATCTCCCTATGGATATCCTTAACATCTCTTCTTGCAAAAGCTGTACACAGAAGAGACTCAAAAAAAAAAAAAAAGGAAAAAAAGTAGCAAGGGAAAAAGGTATGCTGGACATCTAATATATAGGATGAGCTTGATTTTACAAAGTAAGCACTGTCGAAAATGACATCTGCTCCCAAAAACAAAAGATAAATGAACATATTTGCCAATTTTTCAGTATACTGTCCTATTGGCTGTTCCCAGTAGTAAAAATCAATCAAAAGCCGCTAACATCCTACATTACTAAATGCAAATGTTTCATAAACACTGATTAGTGTAAATTGTTAGCAACATATCAGGAAAATCCAGAATTCCACCATTAACCAGAAAAAAGAGATCTTGACCAGAATTACAGAACCAATCAAACAAGTATTTCATATTTCATATACCCAACCATTCTAAACCTCTTGATCAACAAAAAAATTCAAGCTAAAGAAAACAGATCTAATCCATCTGGAACAGATCTAAAGGATTACCATAAAACTCAACCTCATAAAATTTAGAACTTTAAGAGATCAAAACAGCAAGGAGGCCCTATTCTCACCATAACCAAGAAGAACGTTGTTGAGCGATGCAAAGACGGCACAAGCGAAGACGTATCTCCTGCTCTGTGCCGCCCGGCTCCGCCCCGTCGTCGAGAGCTCCCCTTCCGCCTCCTCCTCATTCACCTCGGCGTCCATCCTCGTGTACTTTGCCTTCTTCCCAAGCCGCGGGAGCCGTGGCAGCCCATTCCCATTCCCGTTTCCCACCTCCTCCAAATCCATCGACCCCATCTTTCCCTCTCCCTCTCCCTATTGTTCTCTATCGGGAGGAGAAGAATAGAGCATAAATTTGCAGATCCAGAAGGAGGGAGAGAGTAGTCGATCGGATCGCCGGAGAGGGAGTCGGGCGAGATTTGGGCTTCTCGGAGACGGACGGCGCCGACAAGGCGGAACTGGCCTCACGAGTCACGACCTTTATTTCCCATGCGTTTTAGAATCCTATTTTATTGAATTATTTCAATCTAGTTTTACCAAATAATTTCGGCGAGGGCCGCTGGCCAAAGGACCGGCCGACGGTTTTCTCCGTACAGGTACTTCGCCTGCCGTCGTTGATTAAGTGTCAAATTATGATTCGTCCAACGATGCGGGGTCATGTGCCAATGTCATTGTAGGATGCCGGGTGGCAGTGGTGGGGTATGCTTTATCCACTGAGTTGACACGTCAGCGGGTAGGTAAGGAGAACGGTAAAAGAATGGTGGCAAAACATAGCTTGACGAGTTACTTTGACGGACTCGTGTAAGGCGAGCTTACTAGTGGGATCTACCGTAAGGAGAAAGAGTTTAGACTTTTAGACTGGGATTCTTCGAGTTGGGTTTGGTGAGGCTTTCGGCCAGGGCGTACGGAGGTATAGGTGCGGTAAAGGGAACGCCCAACCGACGGCTGGAGTCCGGACAATGATGCGGATGTGCGCATACGAAAAACTTATGCGTGATGCTAAAGGGGAGTACGGATCTATTCTCTGCGGGACCCACCGAGCAGACACATGACCGTTGATCACGGAGGAAATATGCCTACCCAACTCTTCAGGACACCCGCGCACCTTCCGATTTCTGAAAATTATTGATTCAAAAATTATTATAAAAAATATTTTTTATTATATTTAATTAATAAAAATAATTAAAAAATAATACTATAAAAAAATGACTAATGTTTGATGGGAGATAATTGTATATAAGAATTTGACTAAATTTATAATTATATCTATTAATATAAAATAATTTTTTAATATCAAAATAGTATTGTCATCTTCGATTTTTATATAATAATTATAATCATATAATTTTTTATATAATATAATTTATATCTTAATTTTTTATAAATTTTTTTATTTAATAAATTTAAAAAATATCAAAATAAATTTAATAACTATATATCCATTCTATTTTTTGAACTTTATCCTTTCCGCCGTCAATATCTCATTTTATATTTTTTATTAAATATATTAAAAATATTTTTAATATTTTTTTACCTCCAACAAATCTATTATCAATTTTATACTTATTGAATCATCATTTTTTTATTAATATTTATTTTTTTGACCGAGTGCCAAGATAATAAGAAAGATGCACTGCATCGTACATTCGAAAGCTACTGAAATAATTGTACAATTTTGAAACTGAGCACATATGATCAAGAATACTTAGTTCCTTTCTTATGGAGAATATTATCTCAGCACCATTTAAAATTTACATAGAATCAATTAAACAAAAAACTTTGCCTTATATAAGAAATGCTCTTTATATGATTGAAAGTATGTTGAGTTCTATTTAATAAATTTTTTTTTGATAAAAATTTAATAAGATGCTTTATTATACATAGAGCTCCTTATTTGCATGCATCGATCGCTAGTTTTTGTGGTCACTTGTTCGTCCTTTTAAGCTTCATATTGCACCATATACTCTTTTGTTTTTTATATTTTATGTATTTAATGCTACAATTCCCTTAGTTTTCTCCGACCAATTCTAAAAGGTTGTTCATTATGTGATACTAGCCATGCAATTGTTGTTACTTCTTTCATATTATATATCTAGAACATGATTTTGTATTTATTGGACAGTTATATTATCATTCATATTTATGTGTCCATGAATCATCCAAGGAATTAACAAGATGATGATATATATTCTCAAAGAATTGAGAATTTGAGACATGTGTCATTGATGATTAATTCCTAAATTGCTCCTGATCATAGGATCATTATGGGGATAGTGATTGATCCAGATAGACCAGTGCACGGATCGCTTTCTTTGGACAGATGGATCTCGAGTCTGCAATGTAGAGATCCTAGAGCGAGAGTGTAGGTAGTTGTTAGAAAATAACTAACACTGAGTGTGACCAATATGAGAAGTCACATGGATGCCTGCTCACTCGTTAATGACTTTCTCGATGCTGCAGTTGTATGAATGGTCCTTTGATCTGAGATGACACTACTGCTCCAGTGAGGCTGCTGGAGTTTGACTGACACATCAACATAGATCTCAATGAGCCCTTGTAGTGGATGTTGGTGACAGTTGGTCCACTGTAAGAGTGGGGTGTGATCAAGATGGGATCTATCGATCCTAACAGAAGAGAGTAGTTCTATGAGATTTAAGAAGCTGAGTCCTTAAATCTATGGCCATAGCATTGTGATTGATGGAAAAAAATTTTATAGAGTCACATATGGACTCGAGCTCATTGAATCTATCATGTGACCGATGTTGAGGTTTGACGATTCATCCATGACCTACCATCTGGTCAGAACCCACGATAAAGAGACTGTATCATGTGTTAACTGTATCTACAGGTTTATCTTTTATTCTACTAGATTACCACTATATATTGTTAGATGTCGCTGGTAGATTGTGAGACTCATGAGGATTATCTTGATAATCAATGATCCTTGATGGGCTGAGTTGAAATTATTCCAATCCATTAAAAGAGTTTCAATGATATTATGATAAAGATCACAATATATCTCAATACCAGACAGAATAGAACCTATGGGGTCACACACAAAAAAGACTTTTGACTGATCAGATGGTTGAACTACGATTATGAATCGTAACAAGATTTGATTATCAATTTGATTGATAATTGATCCAATACAAATATTGCATTATATAACTTACCAAAGAGTTAGTGAGTTATAAGAGAATTAATTAGCAATATGATTGCTAATTGGCCCAATTTGATTGAACAATGGGACTTGTATCAAGTTTAATTTGATTGAATTTAATTTGACTTATTTTGGATTTAATTTGATCAACCCTATAAGATTATAAGATAATCCCAAAAGGATTAGATTATTAGCCCCAGTTGAATTAAGATTTGGGTTTGACCTAATTTCTAATTAGATTAGGATATATGTACTCCTAATTAGACTAGAAATCTTCATTTTCATACTGCACCAAATCTTAATGGGATTAGATTAAAATTGAGTTTGACTCAAGCACCAAGAAAGAATCCAATTGGACTAGGACTTCTCCTCCAATTAGGAGACATCCAATCTAAATTAATTGGGCTCCAAATCAGATTTGAATTTTATCTATTTGAATCTAATTAAGTCTTAATATGATTAAGATTTATTGGTATTTTATTGAGATTAAAATAGCTATGTAATGATAGAGTCCCATGAATCTTAAACTCTTCCCTATCCATGCGCCAAAGGGTCCACGCTAACCTGATTTTGTGTCCCATCTTGAACCACTTTTAATGCCACTTTGCCTCTCCTTTTAGCGTGTAAGAAAGAAGCTTTTAACCTCTTGTTTCCATGCAAAAATTTGGGAGGAAATCAGTTTATTATGGGCGGCATCAAAGGGATAAGAGTCCTAAGTATTTTGGATTCTAATTTCCTACCCAATCTCTAATTCTCTTAGCCTATTTAAACCACCAGCACTTGGGACGTGGAAGAAGGATAGAGACCAGATTTCAATGCCAAAAAATCAGAGGTTTTATCGTGGAAAACTAAGGGAGAAAAAGGGAGGGACGTGTGCATATTTTTGGCGCAAGGTGAGGTTATTTTGATCTCTTCTTTATTACACAATCAATTGTTGGTTGTTAGGACATCATCTTCTCTCCCTCTTGTCCATGTTTAGATATGGATGTCTCTTCTTCTTTTTATTCAAAAATTAGATAAAATTATTACATCTCTATTGTAGAGATTTGGTGCATGGATTTGAGAAGAAAAGAGAAGAAAAGATTCTTCTCATGATCTTCGCGTAGAGATCAAAATCTCCTACATCTTCTTATTCTCTAAGAGTATCTTAGGAGAAAAGAAGATTTTCAACCATTAAGATGCGATCTCTACAAGGAGCTAGCACCCGGTGAGATCAAAAGGCTTTTGATCAGATCAGAGTCTCATATGGATATCCGTAGAGGTCGGACGCTTGTGCGCTACAAGGACCTTCGAAGATATCCATGATCATCTATTCGTGTTGAAGATTGATCCATGTCTAGGTATATTTTATATTTATTTTTCTCTATTGAATTTCTGTATCTGAATCTTATCTCACATATGATGATTCGGTTATGGTTTGAAGATATGATCTTATGCATATTAGATTAAATTAGATTTAATCTAAAAATTTTAAAATTTTGCTGCGTACTCTTTTTGTAAAATCATGTATGCATAAAATATAAAAAAATCAGCATTTTTCTACATGAAGGATGGAATACATCTTTGGACATGTCCAACATGCTTTTACGTTGGATCATTTTTATTTTTGTAATTTTGTAAGTCACTTATAATTTTTCTATAACAAAATTTTGTTAAGTTTTGTTTAGTCTTTTAAATTATATCAGAAATTCTTTAAGCCTTGTTCCAACATACACAATATCAATTTCTATGGTATTTGTTTTACCTTCTTTCTCTAAAAAATAAACATAGGACCTGTCAATTTTTTTATCATTTTTTTTTCATTTTTTATACTAAATATGGTAACCTAATATAGGATTTATTTTCTAATACCAGATTCATCTCAACAAACAAGCTCTTATTTAAACTAAGAAAACTTTTAGAGGGCATTTGGTTTGGGGTGATCCACCTAAAATCAAGGATGATATAGGTAGAAGTGATGAGATACCGTATTTGTTGCATCATGATGATTCTATATGATAATGATTTCAAATCACTCTCACTCCTCAAATATTATCAATGCGTTGATAAAAAATTCGTATTAAGGATAGATATCCAACATCACTCTATCATGATGATCTTATATTAAAATACGTTAATCAAAATTCTCTCGTAATCGAGATATCAATACCTCGTAATCCAGAGATTTCATGGAAGAGAAACCTATCATTTTTTATCATGATTTTTTTCATGCGATATGGATATTCTTTATGCATATTGGCATGGGTAGTCGGGCATCATCTCCATAGAAGAGAAAGAAATTTTTCTTTTCTCACCATTGGTAGTTGGGGCATCATATCCAAAAAGAAAAAAAAATCTTTCCTTTTCTCTGTGATAATTAGAAAGAAAAAAATCTATTAGATATTTTTTAAAATTTTTTTGTCCAATCCTCCATCTTAACTCCCAAAGTTTTGTTAAAAAGTGACTCAAAGCAGTGATTTATTTCCTCAACCCAATCACGATAATCTGAGGTTTTTTTTTCTATCTCTCCTATGTCATTTTTTCTCTTTCCATCTAAGATATATTAGGAATATTTTTGATATTATGTGGTCAATGATCATGGATTCCCTAGCATATCAAATAAATTACTTGTATATATTAGGGATCTTTAATCATTGCACTATAGCAATCAAACATTGTGATCTTAATCACTAGAGATCAGATCACCTCAGGATTTGAATCACCAGTAATCTTAGATTACCTGGTGATTCTAGTTGGATCACCAAACGCCCTCGATGGTCTAGGTGAGGTGGTTCAAGGCCCATGTTTGAAAGCCCAAAACTACGTCATTACAGGTGGCTGCAACCAAGATACCACATATTTGTAATGTATCAAAGATTAAAGAACAAAATGAAAATATAGCTGGCCTATTAGTTCTAGTAATTTTTTGTAAGAATTGCGTGCTTCATGTTATCAGATTTTGTCATACATGATTAGTTAACTAGCACAATCAATTCTTGCCTCTTCGTATAGCTTAATTCAGTATGAAATTGGACTTCAAGCTCGGTCCAAAAAATTCAGATTGGGCTCGGGCCTAAATTTAGAGCCCATTTATTTTCAGGCTGGGCTCGGATATAGCCCAAAGTTCACCTCATTTATTTTCGATCCAAGTTTGGTTCTATACTTCCTTCTTAGTTTTTATGATTAGCCCGAGCCAAATAGAATAGCCCAGTTTGGTTTGGCCATTTCAACTTCCATCTTTCCGACTTTCCATTCATTCAATTCCTAGCCCTGGCCGTGACCGTGGCCCGTGTCTATCCATTGGCCATCGCCGTCTTCGTCTTCCCATCGCCAATGCGGGAGAGCCCTCATCATCTTCCTTCTCCCTCTTTAATCTCTTGTTCAACCATTGCCCATTAAAATTCCATTCTTCCTCTTGTCTTCCACTCTTCCTCCATCACGCCTTCGCCCTAGCCCTCGTCCGTTGTCGATGCTTTTGTTCGTCCTCCCCAATCTCGCCTTTATTCGTCCGCTGCCGATCACCAGGCCGAAGAGCCCTTCATCGCTTCATGTTGCCTTCTTTCGCTTCCGATGCCACCACATCCGATGAATCATCTACCGTCCGAAGATCATCCGTGCTGGCGACTCTTTCTTCCATGATACGGTCGGATCTAACCTCACCGACTGGCAAAGCACTTGCACCATCCTCTTTGCCTTTGGGAAGGAGGTAGATGATTACCACCACAAGGCAACTTTGGTCCCCGCCGTCGTCAACGGCCATGCGTCCGCTAGGGCTACCGCTCTAAATGTGGTGCCGCTGCCAGGCATCGATGTCGAGCAGGTTGACGCTGGACGATGGATCAAAGATGAAAATCCCCTTCTTGAGGAGGCCAGCCTCTCGGTTGAGATCAAATCTTGAGAAAGAGCCCGGTTGGGAGGCTGTGCTCACATAGGAGCTGGTGGATTGAACCGCCGCCGTCAGTGACCACCGCAAGTGGTGGACATAGAGAAAGAGAGAGAGGAAGTCGGAAGGGGAGAGAAATAAATGGAGGAGGGGGTTCGGATTAAGTTCGGGCCTCAATCCGGCCTAAAGTTCAAAAAAAATATTTCGAACTGGGCTCGAGTAGGAGTGTGGCCCAACTCAATCCGGTCCATTTCCAGCTCTACATATAGTACCAATGAGTTTTGACAGTATAGTTTTTTTTTTTTTTTTTGATAAAAAAGTGCTACTCATTAATACAGTTGAAAAGTCAAAGATACAAACCTGGTTTCATCAAAACAGGCTTGCACCCCATACACATCATTGGACCAAGTTATTGATTGTATAGCTTTAAAGGCTCAAATAACTTCTTTCAGCTGTAAGATATCTGTCAGCAAATGATTAATATGGTATGAGCAATTATACGACTCATGAATCCAAGATATAACATTAAAGAATTGCTACCTAACCACATACAGGTAGTTTTAAATTTGAACATGACCAAATGTAAGCCTTCCCAAGCTATGATTAGTTAAGCAAAAGGAACAAAGCAAGTTGGAAGTTTCTTGCCACTTGCTTGAATAAAAGGTACCTGATGGTCTCTAATAACACAACCAGTATCTCCTAACTCATTTTTAACTGAGCCATCAAAATTCACCATCAATGCACACCATTGCATAAATAATAGAGAGACTAATTTTGTTGAGGCTAGTCTAGTGCACCTTGATTCTTTGATCTACTTGGGCTCAAGATAGAGACTCCACCAATACCAACAAAGAAGGGAGGAACAAAACTATTGCCACAAATCACATTCAGCCTTAACCATCACTGCTTAGCATATCTTAAGAAGAACAACACCCAGCATCCTATCTACCTATTTGGCAGTTACTTTATTTAATCCGTTGCTTTTAGAAAGTAGAGATGGCAATGGATAAGATTTGAGTCCAGTATCCATCTCTAAATCCGAACTTAATATTACACTCAAATCCTATTTGATACCCGATCGAATAAAAAAAGATACCCATCCCATACGCAATCAATATCCCATACCTAAAAAAAAATAACCAAAATAATTTTATGTATATTATCAATCAAAATAAAATTAGTAATTCAACATAAAACATAATTTATAAGTACAAATTTAAAGAAATCAAATATAAAAATAGAATTACAATTTAACATAGAAATATAAATAATCAAAATAATTTTATGCATATTATCAACCAAAATATAATTATCAAAACAGAATAATAAATATATATATTCGGATATAGGTTCGAATATTACCCATATCCATAGATTCGGATCGAGTTCGGATTCAGATTTGAATAGAAAACATCACTATCCATATCCCATCCATATCTATGTTACAGTTTTTGAGTTTTATCCAAATTCGATCAATTTTTTTTTTCGAATTTGATCGGATTTGAATAGAATGTATACTCATCAGATCGATTTTGATAACAGATACATCCATTCATTTTGGAAATGCTTAATATCCATTTCCACTTTACTTCCATATATGGGAGAGATACGTTACAAACACAATGAGCAAGCATCCACTTATGTCGAGATACGTTGCAAACACAATGAGCAAGCATCCACTTATGTCATTAAATTCTTAGGTACTATTAAAAAAATTAATTGGAGCAAAATTATTTATTTATTTGGTAAAGTAACTAATCACTATTTTTATTTTTTTGGCCACATTATCGCCGAAAAAACGGAAACGGAAAAAGAAATTAAAAATAAAAGTCACCTAATGGGCGTGCCATTAACCGCAATTGCGGGAACCCATTGAACCAAGAATCTAAACAAATGTCAAGATGTGATGTCAGTCTCCACCGAGTTACGAAAGAGCGCGGCGTCACCCAAACGGAGGAAGTCAGAGACGAAAATCCAGACAAGTGACACGGTGAAAGGTCTACCAGCCTTGCAACGCGTTCAACTAATACTTGCACCAGGTCCAATGAACCAAATCGCCACTCTACCTCTCGTATGTCAGCAATTCCCGATTGCGCGTTATCCACCGTTCATATGCACCGCGATTTGCCTTGGTCTACTTGGACCTGGTCCATGCACTCATTTCACGTGCAACGGGGCCAGCGCGTCGGCCGGCACGTGACCCAGCCACGGTTCCTTCCTCCCGAAATCTCCCTCGAAACCCACCCCCAATCCCCACTCCCCGGTCCAAAAGTCTATTTCGGCTTTCTCCCTCGCTTCCTCCCCACTTCTCTCTTGCTCCCGTCCCTTCCCTCGACTTCCGATCTCGATTCTGGATCTCGCGACCGGAGAACCCTAGGCCAAGAAGCCAAGATCCGGAGGTCGTCCATGGAGATCTTGCTTCCGATCTACTGATCTGGTTGCTGGACTCTCGGAGGGAGGAAGCGGTCAGAGGAGATGGACGCTGTGTCGATCCGAGTGCCGTATCGGCACCTGAACGATGCGGAGCTGGAGCTCGTCGCCCTGGGAGATCCCAACGGCGAGATCGGTGAACCCAGGGGTGGCGTGAGGAGCCGCCCCGTCTCTTCTTCCTCTCCTCCTCCTTCTCTTCATTCCGATTCTTCTCCTCAGCCAATTCAGAGGAGTAGCCTTAAGACGCTGATTCTCAGCTGTATGGTTGGAGCTGGTGTGCAGTTCGGATGGGCGCTGCAGCTCTCTCTCTTGACTCCTTATATCCAGGTTAGATTGCTGTCCCTGACTCTCTTTATCCTTTGATCTTTGTTTTTGGTAGATGCACTAAGATAGACGATAGCGGCCTAAAATTATAACAAGTTAAAATTATATCCAGTTTTTCTTTTTTTTTGGGGGGGTTTTTTTTGTAGAGACTCGATTTTTTAAACTATAAATCAATTCTCCCTGGAATCACTATATAATGAGATTTCTGGTTCTGTGCGTCAGCTTACTCATGGCCATTTGTAATCATGAAGTGCAAAACGAAGACTAGGAGACTCAGATGTTTCCCGGACTGCCTGCTTTTGGAAATCTCTAACCTGATAACCATATCTGTTTATTTTTTATTTATTTATTTTGAGATGGGGTAACTATTTGAGTTTAAGAGTATTAAATATGGTTAAATTTAATTTGAGATAAAGCGAGTCAGGTGACATGTTCTTGAGAAAATTAAGAAAAGCAAAGAAAACTATGATCTGTTTAGGCTGAAAAAAATAGAGAGAAAAAACATTTATATGCTAAAGTAATTGACGATTCTCTCAAGAACATTGAGTATTCTTGAGAACATGAAAGAGTATTCAAACTTTGACAGCTTTAATGGAGGTATTGTTTAAGAATTAAAAAGGTTTTGGGGGAACAAGGAAGATGGGGGATTGTGTTAGATGTGTCTTTGACTAGAGTCATCTTTGTGTAATAAATTCTATTGGTTCACATGATGAAATTGCTTTATTCTGTATTTTAGATATGTGTAATCCTTGTTTGCATATGAATAATATGTTAGGTTAACGCAAATATGGTTTATTTGATCCATTTAATATTTTTAATTTTAGGAGTGAAAATTCTTTTTTTTTTTGGGGGGATGCACTAATTTTGAGAAAAGTCTATCTTTCGATGCTTCAGTTTATAGCTTCAGTTGTTATTTTCAACTCCCATTTTTACATATGAGAGTTAGTTCTTATTAGTTACTGCATGCTGAGTTTTTATAAAAGAAGTCTTAAATGTTCTTTTATTGATGATAACTTTGTTGTTATTGATGCAGACTTTAGGAATACAGCATGCCTTTTCTTCATTCATTTGGCTATGTGGGCCTATTACTGGCTTTGTAGTAAGTATAACCAGCTTTTACCCCATAAGTACTGATAGGTTTTGATTTTTGATTGTTTTTTTGTCACTATGAATGACTCATGCATATTCAATATTGTATTTTTTGAGATGTATTCATTGTCTCAGCACCTGACAACTCTTCTGTGCCCATTTGCTCTTTTCAATCATCCCTTTATGGCATATGGTGTTTTCACACCTTAGGCATTGAATTTCATGTTCTCAGTAAAGTCTGTTCAGTTGTCTGTTTCTTGCTTGATCTGAACTTTTCTGATCATTTGTACTCTTTTTTTTTTCCCATTCATTTTAAGGCCATTATATATCTTATATAGTTCTGTCATTGGATTGTTCTGTCCTTGATATATGCCCTTACTCTTCTACTCTTACGAGTTTTATTGTAAATAGGGGATGTTGGTCTTGAACCTTATAAAATCATTATTTTAATAGCTATGATGTGCAGTTTTTTGTATGCTATCTTCATAATCTTTTTAGTGTCATCACATATACTTCTCATTCAATGGATCTCATGGAGAACACAGCAAGGATTCATGAATCCTTTTACTCATTGATGCCCTGATTCCATAGTTTGAATAGTGATCCTGGTGTTTAGAATTGTCATGGAGATGATGTGAGATTATGATAACTGTTGCTTCTATGCTATGTCATGCAACCATGAATTTTATGAACTACAGTTACTTTTCATTGGCATTTTTCAGTAGTGGTTGCAACTAACTACATGAGAAGATCTTGTCCAGTCCGTTTTAAGACCCTGGTTTAACTCGTCTCTCTGATCCTAGACCTTATATGATGTTTTCTGAGATTACAAGCTTATTAAGCATTTTTTTTTGTTCTTTTCTGTCACTTCCATTAAGATTTTCCTAGGCCTTCCTTCTCCACAAATTCAATAAGGTCCTTTGGCACTACTTGTCTCTGCTGAGATGCAATCAGATTTGAATCTTCCCTTCTCACTGTTACTTAACCTCCATTTGTCTATGAATTGATAGTCTCTTTGAATCTGTGTACAGCACACCTGAAACTTAGCATAGGATACTACTGTTTGCTGAGGCTCTTTTAGATATCTCAAATTTCATTGAACAGGAAACGAATTCATACCTAATTACCTTTTCTATTCATCCATAACTTAATTTCACTTTCATGTTTTTCCTCCTATTTGATGTATGAGCTACTAGCTAGTGAAATCTGAAGGGTGCTGCCTACCTTTGTGAACAAGTTTAGCTTTATTCTTCTATGCCATGAAATGAAACTATTTGAAACTTTGTTGATTTCTTATCTCTGTTATTGGCATTGTGGTTGACTTTTCTTGGGGATACAAAGAACTTCACAATGTGTACACTTTTTTGGTGTTAGAGTCCAAGATCGTGCTGAGTAACAAGATTTAAGGAGTATTCTTACTTCTATCATTTCTTTTAATATTTAAAATTTTCAGTGATTATATGACATTCCACAGTTGTTTTGATATTGTAGCCCTTAAATTGTTTTCATGTTTCTTAGGGCTTCATTAGGTTTGGGTTAAGTCTGAAAAAGCCCTTGCCCATTTCTTATCTCTTATTCAGTGAAACAATCACCTGAGCACACTTCTGTTTGTTCAAGAGTAAAACAAGCATTTTTTGAAAAAACAGCCCTATGCCCAATTTTTCTTCTCTGAACCTGCTTACCCCACTTTAACCAAGAATAGCTTATGTTGCTGCAAAATCAGGATAGTTTGACCCCCTGTATCGACCCCCAAGTTTCTCCACTTAACGCATCTAAACTGCTTTTTCTTTTTCCCCTCTGGAACCAAATCCAGCTTAGATGTATTTGATACTCTGGCCTTTGACATCAAAAGATGGACCAAATGTTATGTGTTTTACATAATTTATTGAGAACATAAAGAAGAGAATATATTTGCTTAATTTCTTTGTATGCATGTGCACACGGATGCATACATGAGTACATGCATGCATAAATGTTTTTTTAGTGCAATATACTTGCATTGTTGTACCTAATACCTAACTTTTTTAAAGAAACACTAGTAGCTAATATCAATCATCAATTCTGCAAACTGTTTAATCTTGAAATTTTCTTTGTTGCGTTTTCATTATGTGGACCTCTAGTTAGTTTATTTTCTATTGCATGACATTGATTCATATTGCTGTTGAAGCATATCATTTCAAGAGATAGAACTGTTTGAAATCATTTTCTACTTAAGACAAGTCTTGCATAAAGTTTAAGCATATAGCATCTGGAACTTTTTGATTCCCAGGTTCAACCATGTGTTGGTATATGGAGTGATAAATGTCATTCAAAATATGGAAGGAGGCGACCGTTTATTTTAGCTGGATGTCTTATGATATCTCTAGCTGTGAGTGTCGACAGATCTTGATAAGAGGTTTCTTGCTGCTTGTTCTTCTCTCTTATTTTGATAAGTGTAATCTACTCTGTAATCTAGGTAACTTTAATAGGATTCTCTGCAGACATTGGATACTTTCTAGGTGACACAAAAGAGCATTGCAGGTAATTTGGTTTCTTTTCATTATCTTTTCTATATTAGCTGAAAGCCAAGTTTTTAACCCAAATCATAATGAAAGCAGTACTTACAAAGGTCCCCGGTATCGAGCAGCTGCTGTTTTTGTTATTGGCTTTTGGATGTTGGATCTTGCTAACAACACAGTGCAGGTAAGCAAACTGAAAACCTCCCCCTTTTCTGTAATTGGTCTTACCAAGCTTGTATAAGTGAGCAAAGAAGATGCCTGCATTATTCATGTGGCAGCAAAAAATATGTAAACTTGACCTCTTGCATATGTTCAACAACAGAAGCATTTTCTTATAGTTTTCTGGTCATTTTCAATTACAGGGTCCTGCCCGAGCTCTTTTGGCTGATCTCGCAGGTGAATTTACATTCCTTTCCAGGATTTTTTGCAGGACAGATCAAGACCTTTTTAACAAAAGATCTTTAACAATCTTGTGTGAATGTAACCTCTTGATAAATTGAATATCATGTATATATTGTAATAGGTCCTGACCAGCGAAATTCTGCAAATGCAATATTTTGCTCATGGATGGCTCTTGGAAACATTCTCGGGTTTTCATCAGGTGCAAGTGGAAATTGGCACAGGTACACCACATATGAGATGTATATGGTAGTTTTGTTTCTAATTTTTCACTTTGGGTGAATCATGTTACCGGATTGCAGGGTTTTTTTTATTTAAAAAAAAAATCATTCTTAGAAGTAATAAACTCTGCAAAGTAAAATCACCATGAAAAGTACAAAGGAAGATCGAAGAAGGTGTTGCAGATGACAATTCCATCCCATTTTCAACGTGATGATGCTGTCTGATGAATCCAGCTAAAACAAAACAAATATATATGATGTAAGAGATGGCAAAACAAGAATGATACCTAGACTAACTGCAAAATTGATAGGGCAATGAATGTAGATTTAGTCTAAATCAATGCTTCTCAGTGCCTTTCTGTAAATTCACAAGTCATTTAATCACAAGAACCCTAACTCTGCAGACGTCAGTTGGTACTCTTAAGACACTTTCTGTGTCTAGTTTTTAAGTTTTACCATGAAAACATGTGAAATCATTACTGTCATCTTATGGGTCCCGTCAGCAAGAGGGGATGTTTTCTGGCCATCATCAATCCTTAATGTTCTCTATTAGTGGAGATGTAAGTTTTGGCATGGGTTAGCATCAACTTTAGTTTGTCCAGGTGGTGATCCTGAAGCTCTGAGACCTGTTCTCCACCTCATCGTGCGCACATTATAGGCAGCCGAGCACCCATTTACTATAAATATGACTAGTTAAAGTCCATCTAAGAACAACAAACTGCGCTGCAGAATACTTGAACCATGGAGTTCTACATTGTTCTCTCTTTTTGTGGGATGCTGAAAAGTCATTCGCCAGGTCTCTGAACAGAAACCTCCCATCATGCATCTAACATCCAAATCAAAATGGTTATTCTAGTTTATTGGGAGTTGACCAGTTCTGTGAGCCCCTGCATACTGGTGTCAACTTGACCTTTTTTGTTCTTAACTTGTACTTTTGAGACAGTTGACTTTCAATCAGGTCATCCATTGAATGCAAATTGGCAGTGGTTTGATTTACCCACTTTTAGCTGAAACTTCATGGTAGACACAAGAGACTCGTGTTATTTGCAAATCAGAAATGGATGTTAACTTATGCTATGCCAGAAAAACACCATGAAAAGTATCCATCTTTGCCTTTTGGCAATTAATTTTTCACATTTGTCAAGATGAAAGGGGAAAATGATCTCTGTACTCACAAAGTTCGTTACTCTTTCAGAAGCTCCTTTTTTTGAAAGTGTGAACTATTCTTTCAGAAGTTCAGTTTTTTGTAACCAACACTGCTGCTGTGTTTTTACATCCCACCTGTCCTTTATGGCCTCAGTCAGACAGGGTTTTTCTGTTGACACTCTGAACACTAATGGTTTTGGCCACGGGTCATCTTCTTTGTTAAGTGACAGGATGGCCGATGCTGGAGGTTAGAAACCTTTAAAATTAACATGGATAGATGAATCTCCTAATCAGAAAAAATAATTGTCAATCTCATTCCCACCAGCACAATAACATTTCAATTTTAGTTTAACAACTAGATTAAATAATAATTCATGGTTACTTAACTGGAGATGTAGCATTCATGGTTGTGAACCTGTGATCTTCTCATATGGTTGAAATTTTTTGCATTATTTACATAACATGATAAATGCTCTCCTAATCTTCAAAGCAAAAAGACGTACTTATTAAAGATGGGAAGAGATTGTTTTAGATCATGAGATACTCTAAAGGCCTGCATGGGATGTCCATGTTTTCCCCTCCTTGGGAAACATATAGTCAGTTGAGATGAACATAAGGGGCTGGAGACATGGAGACCATGGATCATTCTAGCATGTTCATATAGTAATAGCAGAGATAAAAATATTTTTTCCTAAGATGCAAGTTCTACAAATATGATAGTTTGCCATTCATTCTGTTTTCATCTTTCAACTGTTATCTTCTTACCTTCCCCCCTCCCCAAAATAAAAAAAACTCCAACCCTCCCAAACAAAATCAGAACCTCCTAAGAAATTTTATTATGCAGGTTGTTTCCCTTTTTGACAACAAAAGCCTGCTGTGAAGTTTGTGGAAATTTAAAGGCAGCCTTCTTAGTTGCTGTGGTGAGTTCTTGCATTACCATGAAACATGAATTTTTGATCACTTATTGCCCTATGCATTATTGCCCTATGCATCTTTACTGGTACTATGTAACCTCCATCCTTGTAACCCACTCAACCCATTCTCTGCAACTACTGTGGTAAATGCATCAAAAACAGTTGAATGTTGTAGAGATGCTTTCCTCCAAAAAAAATGTTGGATATTTTTTTCCTAAAACAAAATCCAAATGACTATTGTCTGCCTTTACGTGTTGGAATGTACGTTCATACATATGTTGTGTACATTCATGTGTTTGAAGGGGAGATCTGATTTTGATTATCCCTTGAACTTGAAGATTCATCTCTTTTCAGTATACCTGACACCCTGATATTTTGTGACATTAATTTTTGTAAAACTGTTACTACCAAATTCATTCATGTCTGCCTTATGTGAATTGGGTAATTTTAGACTAGCTGGCTGTCAGTTTGTTTGGTTGCCACTGTAAAGACATTGGCATTATGTATCGGTCACTGTTTTTAGGCTTAATAAAGCTAAAGCATATTGGAATCCGGTTCTAGAGTTTGGAATATATCCTACTGTTTGGAAAGGGAAGATCTGTTCCAAACATATGTTTGGACTACACTTTATCATTAAATGTTTTATGGTAGAGTTCACAACTTTTTCAAAATTAATGTCTATCAAGGTTCATTCCATCTTAAGCTTTTAATTTGATGCATATGTTATTTCCTATCATGTTATAAGGTAATCGGAGCACCAATCTTGTTGCACATGAATGGCCAACATGCTGTCAACTTCCTGTATAACATATCCATTTCTGGCCTGTTCCATACATGCTTGGTGATGCCAACATTTAAATTCTTAGTTGTGAAAGTGACAATTACTGTTCTGCTGGCTGTTTGTTGCTGAATAGGTGGTTTTTATGCTGCTCATTTTCTTTTCATTTTTCATCGTGTAACTGCATATCATTCATTTTTTTTTCATGGTCCAAAATTTAAGCTATAAGAAACTGATCAATAAGATGGATTTTGATTTCTCTTTTCTTTATTTCCTTCTCAACTTTTCTTTTACTGGTCAGAAATTATCAAATAGTTCTTCATTATCTACCTTAAGTAATTCCTTAGAGATCATTTTGATGATGAAGCTCCTGTGCACCATAACTATTATCAGATCTCATAGTTTAACTTCTACTCTTGAAATGGAAGTATATATACCCATTTTCATATGATACATTTTTGAAATATTTTCTTGTTTGTACAGGTCTTCCTCATGTTCTGTCTGCTTGTTACTCTATATTTTGCTAAGGAAGTCCCACTGGAATCAAGATCTGCACATCACTTATCGGACTCTTCTCCTCTGCTCAATAATTCTCAGCAACGTGACCATGAATCATCACAAGCAAATTTGGGGAAGCAAGACAGTGGTCGAGGTTCTGAAATCTTGGGCAAAGCTGACTCTGATGGTCATTTGGATTTTAATTCCGATGTTAACCGGGACCAAATTGAAGCCTTTAGTGATGGACCTGGGGCAGTCTTGATTAAGATCTTAACCAGTTTGAGGCATCTACCACCCGGAATGCATTCAGTGCTGCTTGTCATGGCTCTTACCTGGGTATGCAGTTTGGTCTTAACTTTCATGCAACTATATTATGTTGATCTCTTTGCAATCTCAAATGTTCTTCCTCTCCTCTCACTGATAGTTCTTGTAAAATGAGTTTCATTATTTGATTACAATCATCTGGGTATGCTTTTGTTTCAACTTATGCAGGTGTCATGGTTTCCATTTTTCCTTTTTGACACTGACTGGATGGGACGTGAAGTCTACCATGGGAATCCAAATGGGGATCCATCTGAAAGTCTTGCTTATCAAAATGGTGTCAGAGAAGGTGCATTTGGTTTGCTATTGAATTCAGTAAGATCTCGTGAACAATTAGTTTGCTTCTTTCTAGTTGTACATATTCTTGATGTAAAAATGCATCATGTGAATTCCAATTGATAAACCTTGGTGATCTACGTGATCCAAGAAATGCTTGAAACTGAGAAAATCAAGGAGACTGTGCATACACATCACCAAGCGGTCACAAGATGAATATGTTTTTCAACAATAACAAATGTTTTGTTTCAGCAAACAATCAGACAGCATCTGAACCACTGGAATTTGGTCAGCATGTGTTTCAAGTACATTTTTGTGAACAATATTGATTAGCCATTTGGGATGTCCAGCATTCATTTTTGCAAGAAGGATAACTATGATAGTTTGTGTGCCCTAGAAGCATCAAATAATACAATGGTACTTTGTGTTAAAACAGGAAATTAAACCAACTTTTTACTTCTGACTAGGTTGTTCTTGGGGTTAGCTCACTCGTCATTGACCCGATGTGTCGAAGAATGGGTGCAAGATTAGTTTGGGCTATGAGCAACTTTATCGTGTTCATCTGCATGGCAGCCACAACGATCATAAGTTTGTTGTCCATCAGTCAGCTCTCTAATGGAATTCAGCATGTTATTGGAGAGAATACAGCAATCAAAATTGCAGCATTGGTTATCTTTTCCATTCTTGGCTTTCCTCTATCTGTAAGCATAAAGCTGCATGTTGCATTCGTGTCCATTCTTGCCTGCTAAATTGTTATGTGATAATACTCTTTGCATGTTGCAGATTACATATAGCGTGCCATTCTCTGTAACTGCAGAGTTGACTGCTGATACAGGAGGTGGACAAGGTTCGTATCTTATTGATCTTTTGATGTTTGCTCACTGTTGTTTGCCATTCTTGTTCTAATACACAACTTCCATGTGTATTCAGGATTGGCTACTGGGGTTTTAAATCTTGCAATTGTTATTCCTCAGGTTTGTGATATGTACTTTTGCTTATATATTCTTTTTAATCCTGTCTGCTGCTAATATCGTTTAAGTCGATTCTGAAGAGCATTAAGCCTGGTTCAATCTGTAGATAAACAGTTCCGTACTCCATATGCTTGCTATGGAATTGATCTCACCTTTACTACTTTAGTTTCTCCCTTTTTAGAATGAACCTTAAAAGTCACTTGTTCTTTTGGATATTAGTTCCATGCCGACATCTTTGACCGCAGGGTAAATTTTTTTTTTTCTAAAGCGCGCTTTGAGTAATAAATGTTGTTGATTGATCCTGTCTGCAGAATTGGGCAAGTGAGATTATTGAATTAATTGTCTATGGGTCTGATGGATGTTTCAAATGCACTCTTTACCTATTGTGGTTTTGCCTTTAATGGTTTCAAGGGGGGAGGAAGATAAATATAAAATCCATCCGTAATCAAGCAAGTGTAAAGAAGGATCCCCTTGCCTGGGTAAGAAAATGGAAAGACGAGATAAATATATGGTTAACATAAGTTACTCGGTCCTGGACTGATCTTTAAGAAAGTAAGAAACTGGTATAAAATATCTTTAGTAAGGAAGATACTAGGTGTGGCCAGTTCCAGTCTTCTATACTTGTTAACCTATTTAGTATTAAAATATATCTGTCTCATCTTTTATCCCTTTGCTTAAACTTGGTATATAAGCTAATTCAGGAACATAACTCAAAAGAATCTTACTGGGACAACCGGACAAGTTAGGAAAGGAAGAGCAGATTATTCCTAATCCCTATATTACTTAATGTTTTTGATCAACTTGCGAACTTGTTAAACTGTCTAAAAAATTTGTAATAGGAAGGCTTTTACCATATATGAGAATGTGGATTTTCAGAAGTTCACAGCTAGCCTTGGTTCCTTGCTGTCCTTTTTCGAGAAATATGTAAGTTATCATCTGGCGATCGGATGAAGTGTTAATTTTGATGAGTTGAGTAGTTCATCTGTGGCCTCTTATGTGGGGTTTATCGGTTCAATGATATGGATAAAGTATTTTACTCACAAGATACAGAATCAGTGACAAAAATCATGACTAAATATGCATTGTCGACATCAAAGGTTACCCCTGTTTCCTTCTAACCAAAAAATGAGGGTGTCGCTAGAATGATCACCGGAATTTTTTTTTTCCTCTATCCAACCTAAGTTTTGGCTAGAATTCTGTAGGCATATTTCTTCTGAATAATACTGATCAATACTTGCTAAGTTTACGTTATCTGCATGCAGATGATTGTGTCCCTTGGGGCAGGCCCCTGGGACGCTCTCTTTGGAGGAGGGAACATTCCTGCCTTTGCTTTAGCTTCTGTCTTTGCTCTTGCGGCAGGCATTCTTGCAGTTCTAAAGCTTCCAAGGCTTTCAAATTCCTACAGTTCCGCTGGCTTCCATGGACTTGGTTGATTTCCTACTCAACACAAAATTACATTTTTCAGAAGTTTGTAAATCAGCCTCCACATCTCATTCAAATTCATTCACATCAATTCGGTTTTTGTCTACAATAATAGCTCATAGGTATATAATTTTTTTGGTTTCACGGGTAAGATTTTACTGCAAGAGTATAGATTCATGTGCATACTAATAAGCAGATCACATGAAGTTTGTATCATCACCACCACGGCCTTGGCTTATACTTTAAATCTTGTACCTAATTATTTGGTGAAAAAAAAAAAAAACAATCTCCATTTTTATTATGGCAAAAAACGAAGCAAGCATGCCTAGTGTTTTATTTTTTGATTTCATTACTACCCTTTTCCCCTTTGTTAAGCTTGTTCTGATGGACGTAACCAAAGCTGCTTCTAGCCTCTTAGTAAGACAGTGTTTGCTTATTCCACCTTTGGTGAAGGCAACAGCAGATTGATTTGCCTCGCTTGGCACTGATGACCCAATCCCTGGTACTGGGCACGAGTTTGTTTCCTGATGGCCTCCATTGGACTTTCTGTGTGCCCTGTGGAGCAGCTTCATGTTGCCTTCTGTTACTCCCAGAATTAGTTTCTTGAAATTTTTGGTTTTGTTTGGTTGGTATCCTGAAAACCTTTTGCTATTGCAGTATGTGACTAGAATAAGCTTGAAACTGGATTGAAATTAGTTTAAGCTATACGGACATTGCAAGCTATATCAAGAGGAAATTAGTAACTCCCAGATTTTCATATTCATGCTGGCCTAACATTTACAAGAAAGTTTGAAGAACATTTCATAGGTAACTTTCTTTGGAGCGAACAGCATTTTCTAGCCTATTTTAAACGTCCTGGTTAATTAATTCAAGTTAATGGCCACTAAGTAAGGTCGCTTGGAATCTGGAGAAAAGGTGGATGCATCATCTTAGAATTCTAACAAATTAAGGTACCAACGAGAGCAAATTTGGAATCATCCAAAGAAATCTATATAAGTGAAGTAAAATCCAGTCTCTCTTTTTTTTTTATTTTTTTTTTTTTAGAGGTAAAGGAGGCCAGAGCCACCCTGTCCTTAAACTCGCCCAATCTCACTTAAGCTGGAGATTGAGCTTAAGTTCACGGAACAAAGGGTATGTAAATGTGGGATGAAGCAAGGGCAAGTGCCACTCCCAACCAAATCTCCAACCTCTTATCTGAGAGGCGAGATACGGAGGCGAGAGGTCATGTCATTTGAGCTAATGCTTGCTGATGCAACATCTGATCTAATATTTTGGAAATTCAATTCATGCATCAAAATAAATGATGTCAATTCGCAACTACTAAAAAAATTTGCAGGTGCATAAGCTTTGCCCGAATGACCGGACCATGCGGTATGCATAGAGTCTAATAAATGAGTTTTAGTCTATAGTCCAAATAGTCGAAGTTGAGTGAAACGTATACCATAACGATATCCATCCATAACGTTAAAGATTTTGGATGGGTTAGCTGCAGTGCCATACTCGTTATGATAATTGATAAAGCACTTTGGATAAAACAGTGTTTAGATTTAAGGTCATGTAAAATCACCTTTTTAGACACCAATGGAGAATCCCTGGCAAAACTTCTCTCTGACTAATGATAATACTATTTTTAAGGGGACAGCTACCTAAGCATTAACCTGGTCTGATGAACAGCACTGGCCTGTGGATTTGCATAGAGAGATACGCTAAAAGAAACATGGATCAGAGGTGATCCGTTTTGCTACCGAGAGAACAAAAAGGTGGCCTTTTGTTTGGTTAGTTCCATATGTAATCCAAACAGGGCGGCTCAACATATATGGAGACCTAAAGCTAAATACTAGAATGTGATTTTTTTTTTAATTAAAATTTATGTAAATTTTTTACTAAAATCTTATTTTTCTAGCTTTTTGAGATATAAAATTTTTAATTAAATTTTTATAATCAAGTTCTTTTAATATTTTTTTTAATTGATAATATAGCCTATCCATTTAATCTTTCTTGAGACATTGTTGATCTTAAGTAAGATTTTATTAATTTTAATTTTGAAAAATTTTATTCTGCCGAAGCAGCACTTATTGAAATTGTTAACATTATTGTAAAAATAATATATGCATTTGGAAAAGAATCGAGTCTTCTTATATGATTGAGTATGTCTATTGGATTATTATCTTCCACTGGTATAATTTTTTTTAAAATTTTTAGCTCTGAAAATAAATCTTAACCATCAATATCAGAGTAGTTATTATATTTTAAGGAACATTCAAAATTAAGGCAATATTCTTTCAAACTATCATTGTCTAATGATTTTATTTTTTTATCGCTAAATAGAAAATCAAAAATATTTTTATATATCTTAAATTATTCAAATCTACTTTGGAAGAAAAAAATTGCTTAATCTAATATATATAAGAAATAATCAATTCTAAATGATTCTTCAAGAAAAAAGCTAATAACTGTGGAAGTCAGTGACCGTGCGCGCGGGCAGAGAGAGATGGCGAGATGGCGAGCTGAGAGCGATGTTGGAATGATTCTCCTCTCCCCTCTCCCATCTTTCTCTATCTAACTATCTGTCTTATCCATGCGGACAATGTACCAGCACACAACTTCTCAGCCATTTACTCACTCTCTGACTTTTTATCGCTACGGAAGCGCGCATAGAAATTTCTAATTTCCTATGCTGTATTCCAAATCCACAAGCACAAAAATCTCGGTGTGGAAGGCAGATCATTTGTACCCAAAGAAATTCCTACGTGGAAGGTTTGGTCCGCTTGGAAAGGAAGCAAATCCAACAGCCATAAATGCTTTATATTGGAAAGTGGAGAAATAGCTCCTCAAGAGGCCGTACCCCATAAAGCATGGAATCCTAAGCTATGCTATAACGGTGGCATGCCTCTGCTACGAGGAGAGTTAACCCCAAAGACCGCATAGCTATTAGTGGGAAAAGAGAAAAGGAAGGCAACCCATGGCTTGAGATTGTTTGTGATTAAGATACTAAAATAGTGAAACCAAATGGACAGTGGGGTTTAAAGCAAATGGGGGCCTAAAGCAAGGATTTTAGTGGCCTCACCCTTTAGCCGGCCCTGAATCCAAGGGCCTGTATATTCGAACCTATCGTGCAGGATATAATTTCTTTTTATGCACTCGAGCACCATTCTGCTTTGATATTTTATTAAAAAAAAAAGAAAGCTTAATTATTTAAAAAAATTTGAATTTTTAAAAAATTTTATTTTTATTCTGAACTTCGATTTATTGTACTCAGATCATTGAACTTTTAAAATATTACAATTTCTCTCCTTAATACTATTTTCATTTAAAGATCATGACAAAAATGATCATGTGGCATCACATGATGTATAGTGGAAGCTGATATAATATGAAACTAACCAATATGGAATCATAAACTCCTTTTCCCTTTCCCTCTTCTTCTAGATGGGGTTCAAACTCCTCCATTCCTCTTTTCCTCCTCTTCAAGCTAAGATTTAAATTTTTCTTCCTCTTCTAACTAAAGTTTCTTCTTTTTATTTTTCTCCATTTATTTCTACCATTACCTTATCCGAAACCTCCACCACTTGTACGTCCTCTTTTTTAGATGCTTAGGGAGAAGACAAATATGTGGCCTTAGCATAGTTGAAAGAATTTCATAACTTGGATAGGTTATTATATAAGAGAGATTTGCCTTCAGTGATATATATTTAATAAAAATGGCTTCTCAAGGGTCGTGGGGAGTAGTGGAGGTAGATTTGGTGGTGGTGGTGAAGGTGGTTTTAGTAGTGGTCATAGCGAAAGTTTTAGAATTATTGACGGTAAAAGTGAAGCTACCGATGATGGTATAGGAGGTGGTAGAATTTTAGAAGTAGTGATAAAAAGAAATAATGACTTAGGTAAAAGAGGAAAAGGGGAAAGAGTTTTCAAAAATTTATATCAATTATTTCATACCATATTAGCTACCATTATGTTACATGATAGCATGTAATCATTTCTATCATGGCAAGAAAGTAGTAGTCTGGAAGAAATTATAATATTATAAATATTAGATAATTTGCTTGCAACTAATCGAAGTTTGGAATAAATATGAAAAGTAGTTGCTTCGGTGCTCCTTTAACTATTTTTTATTAGATAAAGATAATTAAGTAATTTTGGATACATTAAAAAGGAATTGTTTTGGTGCTTCTCCTACTGCCTCTCTTCCTCCTTCTCCCTCTCTTTGCGCCACCCTTTCATTGCCTCTTCCCACTCGTTGGCTGTCTCTTAGCCATGTCGACTGCCTTGACCTCCTTCCACCACATTCGCTACCTCTTAAGCCAGCCTTCTCCCCTCATCGTCTCTCATCCCCCTCTCTCTCCTCACGTCATCTCTCACCATCTTTCCACCGCATCGACCGCCTTCCATGCTAATTCCCTCCCCTTATCACCTCTCCTCGCCTTGTTCCCTTGTTGCCTCTTCACTGCATCGACCATCTCTTACATCGACGTTCACCATCTCTCCTCATAACATCCTCCTCCTTGAGTGGTGATCTCTTACGATCCTCCTCCCTCTCTTAGCATTATCCTCCTCCTCAGGCAATCATCTCTCAAGATCTTTAAGCAGTGGTAGCCCCATGATCTCCAAGCAACTCTTCTCCTATTTGGGTGGCTCTCCTTCTTTTCTCTCTCTTATTTTCGTCCATGGTAGCAATGCATGGATCAGACCGCCGTAGATCAGGCCACCGATGCTCTCTGCTCCTCCTTCTGACACTATCTCCCAACCTTGCTACTTGGATTGTCATGTCCCTCCATCCCACCATTCCTCACCGATCATGACCCCGATCCCCTATGCTGCCATCCCCAGCAATGACAATAAGATAGGTGTGTGCAAGTGTGGGAATGCGGCGGCATTCGAGACAAATATTGGACACGATGAGGTGGTAGGAGATTTGTCATTATCGTAACATGAAAATATAATTCAAATTATTTATCACATCAATTATTTATAGGATCAATTAAAATTAATTATGAATAAGTCAGTACCTCCCATTTGAAATCAAATAGTCAAATATATATATATATATATATATATATATATATATATATATATATATTAATGATAAAAAAATCAAAAAAAGACTTTGACGCATCGAGAAAACCTAATACGGAAACCTGAAAAACATCCAAGGTTTTTAAAAAAATTAAGTCAAAGAGAAAAAGAAAAAGAAATCGAAAACGATTCCTATATAAAAGGGAGCTACGAGGACGTCCTTGTCTCGCTTTTATTTTTCCCTCCCACTTCCGTTCGCTCGGCGACCGTGACTCCTGCCGAAACGGCCGTGGAGATGCCCTACTCCAACGGTGGCCCGAAGGCGGAGACCCCCAGCAACGGGGGATCTGCCGCTGAGGCCGAGAAGAAGAAGGCCGCGAGAGCGAGCGGCGCCGGCGACGGAGGAAGCAGAAGAGGAACAACAAGGCTTCGTCCCTCTCCGCCGACGCTGGCGGCGACCAGAGCGAAGGAGGCCGAGGTCTCTCTCGGCACTCTCACCCTCCCTCGTGGTTTACCCTATCCAGACGGTTAGGGTTTCTCTTTTTCAATTTATCCATCAATTCTGCTAGTATTTCAAGAATTGTCATAGTTCTCAATCGATCCATTGTCTTGTTGCGGTATTTGCTCAAGGATTAGGGTTTCTTGTTTAATTTTTTATGGTTTCTTTCAGAATTCTAGATCTGGTTTCTTGATGTCAGTCCAACCGTCATTGACCTAGTTAAAATTGCTTCTGGAAAGTGTTTCGTAGCTTGCTGTGTTATTTTTATGAAATCTTGATCTCTCATGGCCCAATATTTCTGATGCGTATTAGGTTGAGGTGTCCGTTGGAGTATGTTCCTGAGAATGCTGATGTAGAAGAAAGTTTTCTTGAAGATTCTGCTGCCAGTGCAGAGGTATGGGAGGGAATAGAGTACAAAACTTTTAGTTTGAGGAGGAATAGTTTCTTTAACTCATTCTTTTTATGTTGTTACAGGATGATTTCATAAAGGATGAGGCTGCTGCATCTAGATGCAGCATCCAAGAAGAAAGGGGATTCTGATTCCGTGGAGGGAGAGCAGGATACTCAGCAGAAGGAGAAGGGGCTATCTAACTAAAGAAAAAGGGTTAGTTTTGCTTAAGTTATTTCATTGTTTCGTTCTCACTTCCATAAAGCTTAACTTGTTGCACATTTTGCAGCTGCAAAGGAGAATGAAAATTGCTGAGCTGAAACAACTATACTCAAGGCCTGATGTTGTTGAGGTCTCTCTCTCTCTCTCTCTCTCTCATGCGCATGCACGCATATATATTTTGACAACTGCATGTCAAATTTGCTTATGAGGATGCATAATAGTCAACAATTTTGGTTCCTTCAGCTATATTTCTCCAATGAAGATTTTTATCTTATTAAAATTGGGAGAATAAGCTTTATGATTATGTAATGTCTGCTGGACCTTGTTTTCTACATATGCTATCAGGGGGAAAAAATTCTGCTAAATTACTTGCGAATAAAATCCATGTTTGCATAAGTTTTTAGCTGGATAGATTTTAGCAGTTGTATTATTTATGTTACATTTTCAAATTTTTGGTGCAACTTTTAAAGTCGAGCAGTTGGGTTTCAAATAAATCTGAAAAGTTCCTCACTTCCAGCTATCATAGAACTTATGTGTTTGCTAAGAAATAGTTTGTTAGCCACTGCACATATCCCCCTCAAGCACTGGTTTATTGCCTATATTAGTGTAACACCCCGGCCCAAAATCAGCCACAGCCCAAACCAAAAAAAAAAAAAAAAGGAAAGAAACAGGGGAGAAGACTCCCTTCGGGAGTCTTCTTCCTCCGTTCACCGGCTCCCAATCGGAGTCGGAGACAAGCTCCCTCCAGTCCTATTTAAGGAGGAGATCCCTCCTCTCTCCTTTCCATCAAAAATCTCGAGGCAAAACGGCGGCAATCGTCGGAAATTCCTCACGGAGACCCATCACTGTGACGTCCAATTTCTCGCCGGAAAAGCTTCGTCAGCGACGGAGGTAAGCCTCCTCCCCTTCCTCTCTCCTTCCCCTTCCTTCCCGTGCCGATGTGCACGCTTGCCGACGACCGGAGTCGCCGGATTTTGTTGCGAAAAAAATCTTTATTTTTGTCGTTTTCCGTCGCGGTGGTCACCGCCGACCACCGGTTTGGCCGCCTCTTGCCGCCGGATCATCTCTCCTTTGGCCGCCGACCATCCCTACGCCGGTTGTGCCGCCGGCCGGCCAATCAAGGAGGGGATCAAAGATCCCCTGTTTCGGTCAAAAATAAGCCACGGGAAGAAAAGAAAAGAAGAAGGGAGAAGAAGAAGAAAATAAAAGAAAAGAAAAAGGAAAAAGAAAAAGAAAAGAAAAAGGAAAAAAAGAAAAAGAAAAGAAAAAAAAAGGGAAAAAGAGAAAGAAAAAAAAAAAAAAAAAAAAAAAAGAAGAAGAAGAGAGAAAAATTTTCTCTCTCCTCTCTCTACCTTCTCTCTCTAATTTCTCTCTCTAGATTCTCTCTCTATTTTCTCTCTCTAGATCTTTCTCTCTTTTTGTGGATTTTATCTCTCTAGAATCTTTCTACTCTCTCTCTGATTACATCACAGACTCTAGGATAAATTTGAAATAAAAATATGATGATTTGAGATTGCTCCGAAATTCATGCGGTAGATCTGATCCCAGTCCGATTCTATTTGAAATTTGTAACACTTGATTCATATTGAGTCACCCTGATAGGATCTCTGATGATCTCGATCATGAGTGCCTCATCGAAAGGATACGAAGGTTTCTCTCTCTACTTTCTCTCTTTACTTTCTCTCTCTAGAATTTTCTCTCTCTTCATAGATTTTCTCTCTCTAAAAGTCTTATGGATCAGTGGAGGATCCAGATACTTAGATAAATCCTAATTTTGATTAATCCTAAGAGAGGTCCTCGATTTGTGTTATTAAGATCGATTATCGGTAATTTTCTCTATATATGATTTTTATATTTGATCAGAGTTATGAAGAGATGATTGTCTGCATATAATATCGAGTGGAATATTTTGTTAAAGAAATTCATAAGTCAAAAAAAAAGAATATTGATTTCTGTGCTTGGATCAGTCATCGGTAAAGATAAGAATTTCTGTACATGATCATCATTATATATGTTATTTTACCGTTGGTTTTATCTCATTGATTTTGCATCGTTGAATTTGAGATCGATGAATTTGTTATATCTGAGATATTGTTATTTATTTATGTGATTTTGAGCATGAGTATGCTATATCAATACATATGTATCAGCGAGTGATGGCATGATTATGTGTATGACATATTTATTTCACTGCAAAAGATGAATTGATTAATAAAGTTAAATACCATAATTTCATGAATATTAAAAGAAAGAGAATTATGGTTTGGACTGGCCTTGTCATGTGGAATAGCTTGCCAGGAGCTTATGCCTGGGACAGCCCCCACAGGCTCATGTGTGGAAGAATAATATGATCCGAGAAAGATCATGAAGAATCTGATCCGAGAAAGATCATGAATGATTTGATCCGAGAAAGATCATGGCCACTTTGATCCGAGAAAGATCATGAATATTTCGATCCGAGGAAGATCACAGAAATCGATCCGAATAAAAGATCGTCGCATGATCCTGGTAGTCCAAAGCCAAAGCCAAAGCCAAAGCTAAAGCTAAAGCCAAAAAGAAAGGATTAAAGATATGTGATAATAGAAGAAAATAGAAAGATAAGACATGAAACAATCGTTGAATAAAATTGTTTCACTTATTTAACATATGATGATGCATCTCTTTTGATAAAACAGATAATCTATAAATGTTTGCAGTATTCTGGACAGTGAACATCGACTTTTATGTGTTATTGCCTATCATTATTTTCAGATTATATTATTATATTGATGTGATATGGGAATTCTTACCGGGCTGTAAAGCTCACATCCCTTCATTTTTTTTCCTTCTCAGAGTTACAGGATGCTTATGATTGATTATAGCTTGGATTTACGGGTGAACAGGAGGATAAATAGAGTGTCATAGTATCTGATCAGAGAATTGAAGAAATTTAATTTGTAATTATGTAAGGTTTTATGAATTATTGTTGAAATTAATTATTATGGATGTTAAGATTTAATGATTTATT
>NC_026008.2:42362661-42411750 GCF_000442705.2 Elaeis guineensis | reverse complement strand
ATCTTTCTCTCTTTTGTGGATTTTATCTCTCTAGAATCTTTCTACTCTCTCTCTGATTACATCACAGACTCTAGGATAAATTTGAAATAAAAATATGATGATTTGAGATTGCTCCGAAATTCATGCGGTAGATCTGATCCCAGTCCGATTCTATTTGAAATTTGTAACACTTGATTCATATTGAGTCACCCTGATAGGACTCTGATGATCTCGATCATGAGTGCCTCATCGAAAGGATACGAAGGTTTCTCTCTCACTTTCTCTCTCTACTTTCTCTCTCTAGAATTTTCTCTCTCTTCATGGATTTTCTCTCTCTAAAAGTCTTATGGATCAGTGGAGGATCCAGATACTTAGATAAATCCTAATTTTGATTAATCCTAAGAGAGATCCTCGATTTGTGTTATTAAGATCGATTATCGGTAATTTTCTCTATATATGATTTTTATATTTGATCAGGGTTATGAAGAGATGATTGTCTGCATATAATATCGAGTGGAATATTTTGTTAAAGAAATTCATAAGTCAAAAAAAAAGAATATTGATTTCTGTGCTTGGATCAGTCACCGGTAAAGATAAGAATTTCTGTACATGATCATCGTTATATGTTATTTTACCGTTGGTTTTATCTCATTGATTTTGCATCGTTGAATTTGAGATCGATGAATTTGTTATATCTGAGATATTGTTATTTATTTATGTGATTTTGAGCATGAGTATGCTATATCAATACATATGTATCAGCGAGTGATGGCATGATTATGTGTATGACATATTTATTTCACTGCAAAGATGAATTGATTAATGAAGTTAATACCATAATTTCATGAATATTAAAAGAAAGAGAATTATGGTTTGGACTGGCCTTGTCATGTGGAATAGCTTGCCAGGAGCTTATGCCTGGGACAGCCCCCACAGGCTCATGTGTGGAAGAATATATGATCCGAGAAAGATCATGAAGAATCTGATCCGAGAAAGATCATGAATGATTTGATCCGAGAAAGATCATGGCACTTTGATCGAGAAAGATCATGAATATTTCGATCCGAGGAAGATCACAGAAAATCGATCCGAATAAAAGATCGTCGATGATCCTGGTAGTCAAAGCCAAAGCAAAGCTAAAGCTAAGCCAAAAGAAAGGATTAAAGATGATGTGATATAGAAGAAAATAGAAAGATAAGACATGAAACAATCGTTGAATAAAATTGTTTCACTTATTTAACATATGATGATGCATCTCTTTTGATAAAACAGATAATCTATAAATGTTTGCAGTATTCTGGACAGTGAACATCGACTTTTATGTGTTATTGCCTATCATTATTTTCAGATTATATTATTATATTGATGTGATATGGAATTCTTACTGGGCTGTAAAGCTCACACCCCTTCATTTTTTTTCCTTCTCAGAGTTACAGGATGCTTATGATTGATTATAGCTTGGATTTACGGGTGAACAGGAGGATAAATAGAGTGTCATAGTATCTGATCAGAGAATTGAAGAAATTTAATTTGTAATTATGTAAGGTTTTATGATTATTGTTGAAATTAATTATTATGGATGTTAAGATTTAATGATTTATTTTGGCCTTGCATATTCTTTAGGGCTTGCTCTAAGGAGTGTGCGGCCATCACGTATCCGATCCGGGTATTGGATTCGGGGCGTGACAATTAGTCCATTAAATGTGCATCTTTTTTTTGGTGAAAATTAGATGTTCATCCTTTATTCTCTAAGGTATGTTATAATCGTTGTTAGTGTGCTTGAAGGAATGTTAGTTATTGAAAGGGATTCCACCAATACTACTCGTGAGCAGGAGCTTGTAGAGGACCATTGGAATTATCAAGTTTAATTAAGATGCTTTATGGATCAATATGGGTACCCTGTCTGTACTAGGTGGTTTAGCTGGCGGATTGTTTGAAATTTTTAAGGAGGCATTTTTGCATGTTGTTTGTTGTCCATGGACTTCCTGTAGGCATGGTTTAATCCACCTCCAATAAACAATGAAGCATCCTCAGGTTGATCTTCTACGCAGTCAAAAATCAGACAAAGTGGATGTCACCATACAACCAGAGGAGTTGGAAGTTATGGATGATCTTTTGGAAGCCAAGTGAACTTGTGACAAATGCTTGATAGATCAGGTTGATTGTGATAATATGTTTTATAATCTAGTTTTGATTTTATATCACAGGTATGACGAGGCACGAGAAGAAGAGAAGCTGCGAAACCAGATGGAAGATTTCAGTGACATGGTCGCAGAGGTTTGTTTGTCTTTTTTTTTTTCTCTTTAATATATATATATATATAATCTTTTATTTGTCTGAATATACTGATGCGACTTGGAGTTATCAACCACTGCAGGCAGAGAAGAAAAGGAAGCGCAAGACGAAGGAAAAGGAAGGGAAATCAAAGAAGACGGAATTTAAATTCTAGGTCCGATCTCCTGCGCCCGGTCCGTGTATGCTTATACAGGCATGCACTTAAGGAATTCAGTACGTTTAGACGGTTCCTAAAATCTGGATCTATGGCTCCAGTAAACATGACTCCATGTTAAGGTAATTTATCTTTTCTGCTTTCCAAACTCAGAATACCCCCGCCCGGCATGTAACAGTTGTGTCATGACCATTTTTTCTTACATTTTTCATGGTCATAGCTGCTAATTTGATTTTTACCTTTTTCTTTTTTGCTTTTAATTTTTTTCACTGGTGCAGCTGTGTAGCACAGAATACAGTGCAGAGGTTAAATCTGCTGTAACAGTGCAGAAGTTGAAGACTGCCGCAGCTTCTCTCGGCATGCCTCGTGTCGAACACCATCAGATTTTTCATGCCTTTTGTCGAACACTTGGGCATGCCTCGCATTCCTGGTTTTATGTATGCTTCACATGATGGATATGCTACCAGTATAGAATTCTTTTTCCAAGAACAATCAGTCGAGAAATTGACATGCAGGAACGATGGGCTTATTTAGCACATTCCTTATGAGTACCGGCTTGCATGCTTCTCTTGGTATAGGCAACTTGATGTTCTGGTACCCTTAAGAACACGTCAAAGTTATCTGCTGGGTGCCCCGTCTTTAACCTCCCTGATGATCTGCCATAAGGATTTCTACGACAGTTAATAACCCGCTCCCGCCCGCTCAAATGGCAATCGTTTTCAGACATACACTATAACTCCACGGTAGGCTACATGAGGAACAAAATAAGTGTGATCCACCGATGGCAGTCATATAACGGTGAAAGTGAGAGTGCATGGTACGAATTGTACGAGTAACATAATAATTGCATGGTATGAATGGTACCAGTAATTTATAATAAGATGATGAGAAAAATTCAAAGGGGAAAAGAATCCAACCAAGGCAGTCTTAAATTTGGATGATAAAGACCTAAATTTCATATGTTTATCTTTGAGATTACAGAAAGCCATTAGAACTTTCTAACTACAGACATCAACTTTTTGAGGTCTTAACAGCAGTGCATCATAATCTGCTCTTCATACACCTTATCTTGTATCACCATCACTCCGTGACAAACCCATAAACTCCATGGATGTTTCCCTTATTGAACAACCAATCTAAAAGCATTCTGATGAGCCTGATATACTGAGTTGCTTTTGTTCCATGAGAGGACAAGCTGTTTGATGGCAAAGATTGAATCAATGCATGGTTGTCACTCAATTTGTAGTCTAGAAATTGATTTTTCGAAGTGTATTCATGTATGTATAATTAGAGAACAGCACAAACAACTTCCGAAACCTGCAGAACCACAAGCAAACGTTTAAGAAGAATAGAAAATCTTCAAATGCAGGAACACTTCATGAAGAACGAGTTATTAGTTTATGTCTATCATTAAAAGGCTATCCACTACTTGTGTTGTGTCTGTATACGCATATGATGCTCTCGCACTGGCAATGTACATGCTGTAGGCCAAAGCACTTGTTATTTCTAAAAGAAATTGTGATCCAAAACTCCAGTAGGATGCACATATTTTGGAAGGGGAAATTACTAAAATAAGATGACATGTTATCCATGGTGGGGGATGGGTCACGCACGAATATGCAAGTTGGATTACATAATCAACAGACTATTAAGTTCCAAGGACAATCAATCAGTTATTTGCACATAACTATATGTGATGAAAAGTTTGAAAACTAGAGCACTTATTCTTGGAGGAACATATGCTTGACATCAGTTCCTTTTTCAAGATATATGCAGAAAGAGGTTGAGCATGTCCCAGAGTATAGAACTATTAATTCAACAAAGGGAATAGGAGGCTAAAAAATCATTCCAAGAATACTGCAGGAGGAATGTATTTTCTTCCAATATCATACAAGAGATTTTTTTTCCCCCCACAACAAACAGCAAAGAGAGAGCAACAAACACCTGGTTTTGTTTTTCTTCCTTCACCACCTGTGTCATCAGCTCCTATTGAACAGATGATTATGCGCTTTTTTTTCTTTTAAACTTTTAGTTTTAGAAGTATATAACAATGAAAAGACCATGACTTTGTCATAAAAGGATTTTCTCTAATTCATTAATTGAACAATATAAATAGGCTAGTTTTATCAAATAGCCACTATTCACCAGAGGAAAGTCTTAGGGATGCATACCAAATCCACTGGCTCTCATGCTCAGCCATTGCACAGTAGCTTTTGCGAGGAAGGCTGTTGGGTATGCAATACATCTGTCTTCCTGGATTGGATAGAGAGCATAAGATAGACAACCAGATGTCTACAGGGCCACTATACTTGCGAAGGATATTCGTACTGATCTGAAAATTCATAGCAAGAAATACATTATTTGCTGTTTTTTCTAGTCAGAGTACAAATCTCCGGTCTGAAAATTATTATAGAGAAGAGTTGTTAACAGTGAAAGAAGAAAGATGATGAGTCAAACAATTTCCGCTCCCAAATTCATAATAGCAACTGACAAAATCCACACAGCCGACTTATCTAAATCATTTGTTGTTTCATGTTCATATTCTAAAAAAGAAAGGAAGCATGAACCCTATTATGCAACTTAAGAAGCATGCATTCGAATATGCAGTAACCCAATGAATCTAGATGTTCAAACTCCTAAAAGTAAAACTAAGCAATAGCCTGTCCTGAAATAACAACACATAACATGATATCTGTAGGGATAGGCACAAATCATGAAGGAATGTGAAGTTGTTGACTTGGCAAAAACTGACATAAAACATGTCTCTTGTTTATATCAGCAATAATCTTGGCAATCAAGCACTTTGAATTTGATCATCTAGATTAAAACTTCAGTTTGCAACACTGCAATGCACAAATGGTGGGGGACGAATACATCAGTTGAATGCATGGCTATCTCTGCAATGCAACAACAGTTGACTGCTTATGTTGTAGCACAGCTGTTAATTATTGGGTGCACAAGCACATACCTTAGTTGCAAAAACTTCTACATAGGATGGTGCACCCCTTCTAACATCTTTCAAAAAAAAAAAAAAGAAATTGTCCGAGCACCTGCTTCCTAGGCTCTTTTTTTCCCCCTTCAACTTTTCTTTTTAAATTATAAATAACCTGCTTTCCACTTGCTGCACCTAGGGCTAGAACAGTGTGATTGGTCAAAAAATAGGGCAAGGTATGGAGCAAGGGGATGGCAATGGGCTGGAGATGAGGGAGACCTGGTAAGTGCAAAGTGACCACCAAGGGCAAGATTGAGGCAGATAAAGATGTTGGGGATGCTTGTCGAGTGAAGTGGGAGACAGCCAGAAAAGCCAGGGAGTTCATATTGGTATTGCCAAGAATGAGATTGGAGCTGTCTAAGAGGCTAGGAGAGCTCATGATGGGTCATGGACAGGATTGAATTGGTTATAGAGGTCAAGGGAGAGGTCCTTTTTTCAGTTGGGGAGGATGGGATGGGTGGGTGGGGGGGTTGGAACAAAAAAAGAAGAAAAAGTTTTTGAAGAATTAGAAGAAAAGGAAGGTGGAAATGGGGGAAAATAATTGAGGCCAGCAAGGTGACGATACAGAGGTGGGGAAGAAATGAGAGAAGGAAAAACCATTCATAGGAGATAAGCTTTCCATTATGTTAGAGACAAGGTTAACAACAACAACAACCACAATATCAAACAGTTGAACTCGGGTAGGACCGTGCAAGTTACAAACAAATTACTATTGGACTCTGATTCACGGGTTTAAGTGTTGCTTCCTGAACCTTGTATATGCTTCATGCTTGGTTTTCTCTAGCCAGGCTTGATTGGACTCAGGCCAAACATCAATTTACTATTATCTCTCAAGATAATCACAAACATAAGCCTTGTCCAGTTATTTTGGGTCAGTTATAACATCTAAAATGCCTATAAACCACAAATCAGATATAATTTGAAGTTCTTTTAAACATTATTTAATAATACATGAAGTAAAGTTTACCATCAACTGTATACATTACTAAATTGTTCCTAATAAAATGAACCATATATGACTTTTATTTGATGCATGGCTCATTAATCCTTCTGATATTTCTCATCTTTATTGCATGTTAAAATTATAATAGTGAGGTCCAAAAACAATGAGTCATCGATCTAGTGCAAAGTATGTTTTGTTGATCAGATAAATAGGACAGTTTTCTGAAAATGGGCCAATTGCTGCAAAAGCATAGTTGGTAAAAATTTGCATTTACACCAATCTCACATGTCCACTGCAATATCAGTTTGGGTTTTCTTCACTAAGCTCTCTCTCTCTCTCACTCACTCATTTTTCTTTTCTTTTTTTTTTTTTGTTGGGGGAGGGGGTCTAGAAGGTAATTTATAGAACATCAATGCCTTTTTCAAATCGAATAAATTGATTAGAAACTAAAAATTACTTCTGAAAAAAAGCAACTTATGTGAAATAATTCGATCATAAGCATGTAAATGAATCCACATATGGCATAAAGATTTAACATGACAAACATGAACACCTAATTGCTGAAAACAAACATAAAACAGAGCAGTCTTTAACAATTAAACTATATTAATTAGCAGCTCTAGGACAGAATAATGCCTGCATCTTAAAAATTAGGGAAAATTACAATTTCATACCCTCAAGTTTGGATGATTTCCATCCGCACACCCCCTCATCTTTAGAAAATCTCAAATAGATCCTTCAAGTTTCTAAAGTGTCCAAAGTGGTCCTATCATTCATCTCTGTTAATAGTGATGGCACATGACCACCACATGATAACATAGATTGTGTAGGATGAAAATGCCCTTAGTATCATGTAATTCATTTCTAAATAGGTTCTCTTACACACCTAAAATAATGCGCTATGGGCCCCACATGAACTTGTCTAAGTAGCATGCTTTGAATGGGTTCTCTACATCCAAAGAAACCCAAGGCAAAGGGGGAGGGAGAGGGAGAGAGACCATAGCAGCATATGAAGAGTAGAAACCCACCCCCCATCATACGTAGGAATAGTGGGAACTAGCGGTATGGCAGGAGGCAGAGTTGCAATATGAGAGGGTGGGCATGAAGAGGGCGGCTTCTAGGTTTGTAGAAACAACCAATTTGAGTTTCAAAATAGCCATGAGATCAATGGAGGTACCCTCTCAGTGGCATCAGAGAAACACATGCCCCCACCATACAAAGAAACAACGAGAAGTACAGGTATGGGAGGAGGACACAAAGTTGCAATATGAAAGGACGATGCTTCTAGGTTTATAGATTTCATCTTTCTTGGGTGGCGAGGTGGTGGCACTATGAAAGGAAGAAGTTTTCCTTGGAGGAATACATTGGTGGTGGTGCACATCTCTACCGGAGAACAGGGGTGTGGAAAAACTCAAGGGGGTTAGTTTCTAAAGCGGTGGAACAGCGGCCAGTAGGAGAGTCCTGAGAATTGGAGATGTGTAGACTGTTCATTGGGAGATCAGAGAGGGAGAGGGTGGATTCGGCATGGTCGGTTTCATGAAGATCATTGGGTAAGGGTACTCTGTGTTAGAGACTTGGAGTTTAGATTGGAGGGGAATATTAAAAAGAAAGATATGAGTTTTATTTTTATTTGATTCTAGAAGAGAGACAAAATGGAGGGAGGGAGGGAGGGAGGTGGGATGGAAGAGGATGGGAAGGGGGAGGCTGGTGGCTTGGCTCCTCGAAGTTATGGCTGATCCACTTATCATTTGTCCTGTTTTGCTAGTGAACGCGGCAAATGCTTACATATACTTTCTAACGAGGAAGTTGGGATGCCTTGGGTGGGGAACATAAACAACTTTTGTCTTACACTGATGTTCATCATTTGGAGTACGGTGTCGATAGCAAAATTTAAAGTTTAAAAAATCATGAATAGGGATTCCTTTCAGAGAAACCCATGCTCCTTTCTTTCAGAGCGCCACCACATTATCCATCCAAGAAAGATGAATCTTCTGACAAAGAAGTCAAAAGATTCAAGGAAGGAGGGGATGGGGTTGCTGTATAGGAGGCAATGGTGGCCACTAGAGAAGTAGCCATTGGAGAGTTGGAAGGAGGTGGAGGAATCAACCAAGAGGCCTAAGGAGGTGGCTTTGGGGATGGTGGAGTTGAAGTGGTTGGTGTAGGAAATTCCTCCAGGACAGCAGAAAGAAGGGGAGATGAAGGTGAGGAAAAGGAACCCAATTCTAACCCCAAGCCCAAGCATCAAACTCTTGGAGGAAAGGGAGGAGCAGGATCTATGGAACCCCAAGCCCAAGCAATCACTTTGGAAGGACATCATGATTTCTAAGGATGACCACTTGGCTAGCCGGAAGATTAGGTAGATGGCCGACATCGAACGGAAGGTCGGATTGTCATGGGAATACTAGATAGTCGTCAAGGAAGGGAGGATGGCACCATGAGGTCCAAGTAGAATAGTCAGGATTGGAGGCAGTGGAAAAGACATTCGAAGTAGTCTAAAGAGGGTAAAGGCATTTTGGCCATTTGAATGGCAAACAAACGAAATTGGCTGGTTGGTGCGCTGGAGGACCACCTTGGAACAATTGGGAAACCTGAAGGGCCACTTTGAAAATTTTTAAAGATGCAGGGGTGTGTCTGAGAATCGACCATGCTTGAGTGTCAAATTGTAATTTTTCCTAAAAATTATGACATAAAAGCATGAAATAAGTAGCAGAAAATTTTCACCGAGCAAAGTAGATTCAGAGGAAGAATCATACGAGTTCCCAGGCTTCAATATTTCTTTTTGAGTTATCAGATAAGAGCATGCTGTTGACAAATCAACCAGAACGACAGAAGTAAATACATAGAATACAAGAAGAGTGACAATTTCCAAGTACTTCCAACTAAACATCTAAGTACTATCTAATTGAACATATGCAATGGGTGCACATATAAGGATGGGTAGCTACATAGTGAGCAAAAACTCTTTAAGGCATAGAAACTAAGTTAGTATTCTGAGAATTATTACTAAAATCTTGTGATTTAATGATTGAATCTTACCATTTGATAAGATTGAAAGATTAAATATTAACATTTTGTATTAAATTATATTTAAGTATGTTTAAATTAATAAGCACTACATGCCTTGTTAATTATAGTCATCAAGAAATTAGTTTACGTAAATAGAACTATGTTTTCTTCCTTCAATTGTGATATAAGAAGGAAAATACTAATTAATTTGGTTATATCTCCTAATTCTGAATCATAACAAAAGATTTGAATATTTCATGTTTCTTTGTGGAAAATATCCAAACACTTGATTTAATCCAATCATCTTTCCACTCAAAAGAGGTAATCTTCTAACAAAATCACCCTAAACCTATATTAGAGTTCTATGAATGAAAAGTTATCATTTGCCAATGGGTGGTATGATTTAAAAAAATAATTTTTTTTTATGTTAGTTTTTTAAAATTTAATGAGTATTGGTTTAGAAAAATCGAAGAAACCCCAAGGTTTTCCCTAATACCAAAATACCATGTTGGTAAAAAAAAGAAAAATTAAAAAAAAAGTTACCTTGACAGGACACTTTAGTGATATCACCTCAATGAGACATAACGTTTTCCCTAATACCAAAATACCATGTTGGTAAAAAAAAAAAAATTAAAAAAAAAGTTACCTTGACAGAACACTTTAATGATATCACCTCAATGAGACATAACAATGGAGTGCCAACACATTGATACATCGAAAATAGCATATCATGTTTCCTTCATGACCAAATATGATGGCAGTATTAAAAGTATACTCAAAGACTTGTTGGTTGTGATTATGGCTATGTCATGTGATTACTCGAAACCTTTTTTGAAAAAATACAAATTCAAGGGAAAGTGGTTTCAGCATCCCTTGAGCAATTTCCACTCAATTATAAAAAGAAATAAATGAAAAATAATACATAACAACATGTCCTTTATGCCATTATGCCTATTCTGGGTAAACAGAGTTTATATTAAATTACCAGTTCATATGAACTCAAATAATACATAACAACATGTCCTTTATGCATCATTTGTCTGTATCCATGTTGAGAGGAATTATACATACACACATTATATTTTGAATAATGTGGCTAGACTATGTATAAAGATCATTGTAAGAATAAAAAAATTATTTTCCCCTAGATTTCAGCATTAGAAGTGATCTAAGAAATATAACAAGTCACCTCCAAGTTAAACGATATGATTCTAGTTTTTAGGCCAATAATAATAAAAGACAACGTTAAGAACATGCAATGGAAAACGTAACCGTAAACACTAAATTAGAGGTAATGAAGAAAAACCTTTGTGATTTTAAAAAGCTTGAACTAGGAAAATCAACTGACCATATTCCATGATGAACAGCACGGTGATTCGGATGTCCAGATACTCCAAACTTATCAAATGTAATTAACTAAAACAAAATAACACAATGCAGCATTAGATGCATGAAATGGATTCAATGTGGGTGGAAAGGCAGATAAGCATGTTTTTCTAGCATAATAGTACTCCCAAGAATTTTAATTACATATATAAAACAAGCATTGCTTACACTTAATACAAGTGTTTGTTGATATTGGTTCATGGATATGTCTACAAAGAGTACTTTGAAATGTTCACAAGATTCAAAAATGTGTCGCATTCTCACAATTCAAATATGGGTCGCATTCTCACAATATATATATACACAAACACACACACACACACACATATACATATGTTTTCTGTTTTTACAAGTCAATGGCTCTAGAAATGTACATCTTGGAGAAACCTACATGTTAAAAAAAATGATTTATCATATTTTTAAAAAAAAACATATTTTGGGAACTTAAAAAGCAAGAAGAAAATAATTTTTTAAATCTTTAAGTGAAAAGAAGACGAAAAGCTTGGGGCTTTGAGCAAGGTGAAGTGGAGAGCACCAAAAAGAAAAATCAAACGCACTCTGATTCTCAGAAGACAAATTGATAACAGGAATCTATAGAGTTATTACTAGCTGAAATGAGTATTTTAATGGTGGAATATCATGGTTAAAAATTCCCCAGAAATCAATCTAAAAGCAAGTACTTGGTTTGCAAATTATAAAGCAATAGTAGTGATATTGTACTATATTTACTAAATGATTCTATTGTTCTCCACATCGATAGGCTTAGCCGATGGTGACTAGCTACAGTTACATACACAAAATTAGTTATTGCCTATTCATGGCAAGATCTATTCCATCTTTCCAACAACTGATTCTGGGTAAATTGTAAAAGATCTCCTCCTAAGCTTCTTTTTCCAAGAGCATCAAAGAGCAGTCACTGGAGACTGGCTCATCCACTCTTTATACTGGCTTCTAGGCTGAAATGTTAGCTCATCCCTAACATGATGATGCTTCTCAAGATATTCTCACCAAATGATTCACAAAAATTTGGCCATTCAAAAAAATGACTCCATGAAAGAATGTGATAAAACTATAAGGGTTTTGTACGAGAGGAATTCATCCCTAGGTTGGCTTGCTGAAGGTTGTTAATTCAACGGTCGATTTGCTGCAGCCTTTATGAAAAATAGAATTGAAGAAATTGAGATTTATTCATGACATAACCAACAGTATAGACAAACCCTAGAGATATGTTCTTTTTTCGCCAACTTGTGTTTGTCTATATATTCTTTTCAAGTGTTGTCCTCCAATTTGTTTCTCTTCATTGGTGCACAGATATTGATTCTCTCTCTAGATTAGCAATTTTTAAAATCTTCATTCAATTGATTCTGCACAAAACTATTATTCCTTGTGGTTTTCTCCAGATTCTCGAGAAACCCTTGTAGACTTCCCTCTTATGTATATTTCAATCATCCAAGGATTCAGCATTGTTTTTTATTGTTTCTAGGTGTGCTTGTTTCTGTCTTCACTCCCTCCTTTCATAAACCTACTTTTGATGACTATTGGGGTCTTGTCAGAAAGTTATTTAATCTTAGTGGGCACAGCAAGGATTTTCTTCTCAATTTGCCAAGATTTCATACTCCAATTTGTCGAATTTTAGCACATCAAGTTTTCACACTCAATAGTCTGCGCTTTGTTTCCCTTTCTTTTAGCCCTCCCAACCTTGAGTTCTATATGAAAATTTTGATGATGGTTACAACAATAGCATATATTAGTAGCACCAACACAAAAACATCATTCTTGTCTGCTTCCCATACACAGGCATTTTAAGCAATTGCAACAGAACTGAGAGGGAACTTCAAATCACATGTATTAAGCTTGTAAGATGTTTTATTAGAAATCACCATAACATATTGATAGTGTTTTTGTACTTTAAACAATATTGAATCACACCTCTTAGCAATAAATGTACATTGTCATTGGTGTTGCTAATTATTTTATCATATTGGTGTTGGAGCCTTTTTGTCCATCCGGTGGAGGAGATGGGAAAGTGAGGGGGCACATGCCCACCCTAGCTTTGAATTGGTTCCAGCCATGTCACTTTCGGGCCCACTTCCCTTCCATGGCAAATGGTTTATGAACCAATATGTAAGAGGAGCCTTTCAATGGGACTAACTGCTTCAAATAAAAACAAGGAATAAAAGGAAATGGGAGAAAAGCTGTATTCATTATGATGGAAGAGTTTGTAGCAGCTTGAACCGAGGGGATACAGCCAAAACAAATGATATGTCACTACCTTACTAGCAATCTAGCATTTTTCTATTGAATACTAGATTATTGTAGGTGTCTACATAAGCAATACAGAGTGTAATAAGGAAAATGGCTCAATAAAAGGTAAAACTATTTTTTCAATGAGAAATTTGATTCAAGTTTGTACGTAAAATAAGTAAAAACTATTCACATATGAATAGCACTAACACAGTACTTGTAGGTCAAACTTTCATAAAGGACTTATATAAAGAAAGATAATTTAATTAAACTTATGCATATTGAGTAGATGCAAGTTATAGAATAAAAATAATATATAACAGACACTTCGTTACAGATACATTGATCTGACAATGCATGTGAAAATGACGAAAATACAGGTTCCCTGACTCCCCCTCCCAAAATGGTAGGCTTTCCATTTAGGGAAAGAAACAGTATAAACTAGAAATAATTTCACAGAATGCACCGGTAGTCCTAGCTAGAAAGTGAGAAGAATATATATACCATAAATTGAATAGAAAATTACAGTTAACAAATGCATAGAAATGTATAACGGAGACTTAAAATCTCAGACAAGATTTCAGAAATTCGAAGAGACCTTACTGAGTCAATATCCCACATTTTGATTTCATCTTCAATAATTGTTGATAATAATTTATGGTCCCATTGATTGTTGAATCCATCCTAAAACAGAGTAGAATTCGTAACTACAATGTCAAGCACCATACACTTAAATAATAATAATAATTTTATAAGTTTTATTGCTTGCAAGAGATACCTGTAAATCTGGATGATCCAATATTTTAACTTGTTGGAGTGGAATCTGCAAAATAAAATATGAAATCTGATAAGAAAAATGCTAGATATTAAGATAAGTATCCAAGAAGAGTATCTTGCACCAGTACAAGAAACCTTGAGTACAGCACAAGCCCGATACAATTCTTCCTTACGAACATTTCCCACACCTTCAGCATTACCTACAACAGATATCAAGGTGCTGCTGTTTAGAATTAATTTACCATCAAGAACTTTCATCACACATAGATTCAACAACAAAAGTTAGCAATTTTCCAATCATTAAATAATTCAATGCTTAGAGTCGAGCATATGGTCTGCACTCATGTCTGTCTTATGAAATCTGGCATTATGCCAAATGTCATCCTGATGACACTCATTCATTTAGCTGGTTCACAGTGATTTGAGTCTGTTGCCAAGAAGAAGTAACAGCTATAAGTATGACCATCAAAGTGAAAAAGATATTTTTATACTTTGCACTAAATATATTACTCTCAACAACTATAACTATATTTCTAATTGCACTGGTCAATGCCATGCATGCATTACATTTTCTTCTTTCAGGCATTTCGAAACACCAATAGACCTGTATAATCATCAGCAGATAGCTATTTGTATAGTTAATCTCAAGAACAAGATATCAAAAGAACTTCTAAAAATTCCTAAAATGTGTAATTCATAATTCGTTAAAAAAATAAATTGCTGCAATAAAATAATTTTAGTGGTTATTACTGTTAAAAACCAATTTGTTAACTTTCAGTCATAGGGGATAAGATGGAATTAATTCAAAAAATTGAACAATTCTCAAATCAGAAAAAATGCTGAATTAAAAAAACAAAAAATAAATAATAATAATAATAATAATAATAATAAACCCTACTGTTGCATTCTATCAATTTTATCACCTACATTACAATGAGAGGCTAAAATTGTAAATGGCACTAGAATCCTACAAAACATGTATGCAAGTTTCCATGTAGTTCTAGTTAGCATTATATATAATACCAGTTGACATGCAGAGAATGTGAGGATTATGCCCCTCCGAGGTCAGGAAAAGAATGGTTGGAGCAAAAAACCTGCATGGAAGCCATCAAAGATGATAACAAATTATAGTAAATAATTAAATATTACTAGGAGAAGAACAGAATTTAATTATAAAAAAAATCATATGCACTACCGCATCATCATAGAAACAAACTCACTGCCCATGTCTGACATGTGGGAAGTTTAAAACTCAGTAGTAACTAAGAAGCTTAAGCATTTATGTCTGTCTGTATATTTAATATATTACCTGAATGAGTAAACAAAAATGTTGTATTCTGATGTAAAGAGCAGGAGCAATAAGAAAAAGACCCAGGTCAACCCAGATCACATGGCCTTACGTAAAACTTCCCGAGCAAGGAAGTTAAAAGGAATGGAGGTGGCTGACGAACTATGCCAATGAATGCAAAAATAGATCTCTTTAAATAATTTTGCGAAACATACAGCCACCCAATGGTTCTCATTAATCGAGTGGTCTGGCAAATTACATAATTGCCCCAGTAAACTAATTCTTTAAGAAATTCTTGAAAGCAAATGGAGACATGATAAGTCTGAACAACCATAAATTCTTGTGTTACATTAGTTTTAACCAAAAATTGATTATCAAGATTTGCCACTTAAGCAAACATATGTAATAGCTGAATCATCCCTAATCTACGATAACCACCCAAGAGCCTACTTTTCCAATTTATTGAGAAACATTGTCCAAATATAAACAACAAGAACTTGAAGCTGGAAGGACTTACGAGGAAGACTAGTTTTTTGTTGTGGATGAATAAGACTGGTTCAAAACATAACACATTTGGGCGACTATATTAGATGATAAGACTTAGTGATGCATGGAAAGAACTGCTGGGAGGAGGAATATGCATGGATCGATTGTTAAATGAGCATTTGGCAAAGCAAGATGCTCAACAAGCCTGCAAAAACCATTGGACTGAGATTTTTTTTCATTTTCTGGTGTTTACTGGCATAAAGTATAGAATTTGTGGGTCATGACATTAGCAGCTGGAAACTTCCACCTTTTGTGCTACACCTAATTTAAAATCTTGCTCCAATTTCAGCTCCCACTTCCTAATCCCTTCTTAAAGGAAGCTATTTCCAATTTTGCCACTATTTAATCAAAACTTATCTTTGTTAAGTAAAATATGACAATAATATTTTTGTATAATGTACTTCAATATTATTTTCTTCAGAGAAAGGGTCAAATAGGTAGATCTCTATTATTTTTACACTTACGTTCTTACATGATTCTGTACCCTAAGATTTAAGAGCCCTGCATCCCCACTCTTGACCTACTCTAAATTCAGGAGACTACATCTAATGCTGCAGTTATGGAGCAAATACACCTAATTCTAGCAATGACAGTCTGGGAGGATATAGACAACTTTATGATGAGGTGGCAACAGTTATGACGAGTTTGGTGTAAATGTTTAATAAACAAAATGGGAGGTGGAAATGAAATGAGTTAAAGCAATACTCTCTGTTTTTCTCAAGAATGGACAAAGAAAATAATCATAAATGTTAATTGCTGCAGTCCTAGATAACTTGCTAAGATCTTAAACAACTCTTCAACCTTTACAAAAAATAGTCAGAATTAAAATACATATGAAAATATCCAAAAAGACTGCCCCATGAGTACTGAATTGTCCAGAAACATACTAGTCTAACTATTTAAGCATCCATTAATCATTACTAATCATGGATTGAGAGTTAAATGCTAGAAATACTAGTGACCAATTACAAAATTCCAAGAAAAATCATTCATGATGAGCGACCACAAAGATATTAAGGGTCCATTTGGTTGGAGATAATCTGGCATGGGAAAATGAATCTCATGTCAGATTATCATCTTTAGCATGAAACATGGAAGAGAGAGATAGTAAAAACATTGGTAGGCTCCATGTTTATTTTTCGGAGAGAGAAGGTAAAACAAATACCATAGAAGGGTTCGTATTTGATAAATTTTTGAATGGTGGTAATCCATACTTGACAAAAATATTCTCAATAAAGCAGCATATGTAATCATTAAATTTATTCTAATGTCTTTCCAAATTCATTCAATAAAGAGTTTTTACAGAAAAATTAAGATAGAGATAGCATTATGCAAAGAGCTATATGACCATAGTCATTATATAAAAACTAAATGGAGATGACAATGCTATCCTAATATTAAACAATTATTTTATGTTGAAAGATATATCTGTAAATTTCTCCATATTCCTATATAAGATTATCTCCAATCAAATATAGTAATATTTTTCTAGTGTCATTTTTTAGAGTAATTTTTCTATCAATCAAATATAGTAAAAATTATTTTCCTCCACAGTCATTTCTTCAGATAAATAATTTTCAGGAATCATCAATTGCCCTATAATTGACACACCCCAACCAAACGGACCCTCAGATGAAACAAGAGTTCCTTACCAAGCAAATAATAAATAAGCACTCAACCACACCAGACACCATTTCAACAATAGAAGCTTTGGAAAAAGTTAACGGGATAGCATCTTGTTTATCTTATCTAAAATAGGTGGATTTCTCACTATGTAGGGGGGGAAGGAAGAAAAAATATAAAGACCACAAACAAAGAAGGTCTACAACAATGGACACCCAATGATATGCCCTCAGATTGTAACTCATTAACCACTAACAAGAATCATTCTTTGGCAACTTTAATTCCGCAAGCAAAAGCAAACGCACTGCCAAATTACACGCTACCTAATCTGCCACCAAAATCGTCTATCTATACAAAACCATTAAAATCATCAGTTCCACAAGTTACTCACCAGAACGCTGATCAAAAATTAAATTATTGCATATTTGATTAGAAATTTCAAGAAAAGTGGGGAAATGGAACCAATAGCATCCAAATCAAGATCCCAACGTCCAATCGTCTCAAGTACAAAACATTTAAACCAAAATCAGGTGTGGAATCCAACGAAACATTAGAACCCTGAAATCAAGAATGAGGCCATACATGGACTCGTCATCAGGATGAGCCACGACCAGCAACACATTTCTTTTCTTGCCGGAACCTGCGACGGCAAAATTTGGGGGAGAAAAACATATAATTTGAACAAGATTCGAACAATACTAGGGTTATATTCGATAGAATAGAGCAAGAAACCGGAGCATCGATCGAGATGCAACTCACCGGAAGAAGAGAGGAATGCCGGTTTCGACGGCAAGCAAGAAGAACCGGATAGGATTCTCCATAGAGAGATCGCCCAAAGTGAAATCACTGCCACGGCGGCCAAGATCCACGCCATTTCAAAAAGAATCGCCGAGAGGAAGAGGGAAGGTCTTGGGCATCAAGAACCGAAAAACCTACAACGATCGGGGGTTCCATTTCTCACAGAGGAGCGGTGGGAAGGACCTTCACTTTGTGCTCTCGAATTTTCTATGCGGATGCCAGATCTGCCGTCCAATGGTCGACTCGTGAAGTAATCGACGATTAATCCTCAAACCTGCGTAGAACTTTTATGGAATATTGGACTGATCCCGATCCCGACCTGGTTGCTAGGCCGGGAGTCGGGTTCCGTTGCGTTGGGTTAAGAGGGGTCCAGATTTTAGATTTGGTTCGGTGGATCGGAGAATGATCGAGCCATGACGAGGTTTGACGTGCACCTCTTTTGGTGGTGGCACGAATTAGCGCTAGATTCTGTTCAAGTAGGCATAGGCCAGCTATTTAGATTAAACGACGCAAGTTAACTCGCAATTCACGCAGTTTGGATGGTGTTTTGGGATGGTTTGGTTGTAATCTGGTACTAGTTTTACTCATCATGATCTGATATGGTCTGAGAGTGATCTAATACTGGTTTGAGTTATGTATAGCCAATTTTGATATTTTATAAAGAAAAAACTATTAATTAGATCAGATTCATCGTGGGCTGCTAATAGTTCAATTTTTTTTTTTTTTTATTTCATATGCGATAACAGGACATGCGAAATGTATTTAACTTTTTTTTTTCTCTTCTTTTTTTTGTTTCGTGTGCAATAACAACATGTGTGATAATATATTTAATCTTTTTTTTCTCATTTTGATTAATAAATTATTAATCATTCACGATGAATTTGATCTAACTAATATTTTTAAAAAAAATATAAAGGATCTGGTGCACTCAGCACTAGCCCTAGCAAGATGAGAAAAGTGTTTACAGAAGAACTGCTTGTCTTGAAATTTAAATCACAGTAAAGATATTTGTAGACGCATATTGGCATGATGCATCTTCTCATATATCATTTTTGTGGTGATGTTGTTAGAGAGTGGATAAAAAGATTCCATTAATTTGAGCCATTTGGATTAGTTTTACTCTTCCTCTGGTGACCTGTTATGAGCTACTGGAATGTTGAACCTGGTTACGAGGAAAGGGAGGCATGATAAAATTGGTTTAAATGCAAGTGTTGTATCTCAATTGCATTGCCTGCACCGTAAATGGAGCCAAACTTCAATGTATACTATTCCTAACAAAGACTTCCCCTCTACCCATCGATACCCTCTCCTCCCAATTTGACGCAAAAATAGAAGTTAATAGCTCATTGTTTATGAACAAAATAATAAATTGAGGACAGGTTGAGGGTAGGCATGATAACCTATTTGACCATTTCAAAGATAATTATATAAAATTCGTAAATCAAATGTGTTTGGTGATGAGTCAGCCTAAGCCTGCATCCTCCGTATCCAACTTATATCATTACTTTGGTCCACATGACCCAAAAATATAAAAATAAAAATATTAATAGATGGAATCAACCACCACACAATTGGCCCGTAAGATCATGAAGTTTGAAAATTGCCCCTCGGACCCATAAAAGGGGCAGAACCACGAGAACTTGTACAAAATATTTTTCTCTCACTTTTGAATAGTCAAGATGTTATTATTGCGGGCCCACATGATGGCATTCTGGTGGGGAAATTGCACTGGCCTTCCAGGCTCTAGCTTGTATTCTGTCCCAAATCCTGTTCCAACAACGTTATATTAAATCCTTTGCCTGAAAAAATAATATTATATTAAATCATTTTGGCAAAACATGACATAATAGTTTGGCCAAGACAAGGACATACATGGAGAAACTTCCTCAACAAGAACGGCTCCATCTGCCCGGTGCTTCGTAAGGTCTCAATCCCATCGTCTTTGGAACATCTTTCTTCCAAGAAGCTGATGGTTGAGCATAGCATCCTTTAGGATTGCTTGCCTTCATTGTTTCGTTCTAACAAGCCTTGAGTACTTTTTTTTTTTTTTTTTTTTTTTTTTTTTTTTTTTTTTTTTTTTTTTTTTTTGAGATGCCATGGGAGGCCATAAGACCTCGTGAAAGAAAAAAATATACAGATTAGTATTTAATAAATTAAATATAAATAGTATCTGTTGGAACAAAAAATTTGGTATATTGAACTAACTGAGTTAAAGAATCGAAGCCTCAAGCACTCTTTATCCTAACATCCGATTCACATATTCTAAACTACTTATTTGTTTTGATAAATTAGGGGAATTGTCTCACCTCTTCCACTTACTCTTTTTTTTTTTAAAAAAAAAAGAATGCAGACAAAGATGAGCATGTACAAGTGCATGTCTAATAATTTGTATGTTGATTGTACGTTATTGTTCTTTCGTTACAATTTACTAATGGGTGATGAAAGGACATACCAAGAGATGGCTGGGAGAGGAGAAGACTTCCCGAGAACAACAAAGGAATTATAATTAGTCGACAGGTATAAGTTTGCTTTACTGAAGTGTGAAATTCAATTTGCCATCTAATTGAGTTACTTGTTGAGGAGATGATTAATTAAGATTTTAGCAATCTCGTTAATTAAAGTTAATGTATCAACTGCACATCCAGCTTGTTAGGATCAAGCCAAGAAAATTGGGTTGCAAAGAACTCTAATGCAAACTATATTATTATGTTAGAGAGAGTCATGATGCTTACAATAACCATGCAAAAAGTAAGCTCACTCCCAAGACTACATGCACATGATATACAATATATACAATGCATAAGACTCTTATGACACCATTATGTTGCATCAATTCTTCCCCTAAAACACACTTCAGCTAAGCTAAGAGTTTTGTTCCCTCCAAAATGCTACTTATTTGGGTTCCAATTCAAGCAATCATATGCAAACAATATAGCTAGGTTACATACCTTAAGCTGGGCCTCACCATATGATCTGTCAACATTTGTCGATTACCTAGATACAACTTAGACATAGTACTTGCCTATGGCCAACATAACATGCCCCTTGATGCATAGCATGTGGATGCCACATAGAAGGTGGGAGCAGCTTTTCCTCCAACGTGCACGCCAATCTGTTTGTTTTAGAAAGCACAATGTGGTCCATCGTTCATTAAATGTGGATTATATCTTTCGTGTGAAAGAATGATTCATCTTCTTTCATGGCGACAATCGTTGAAATATATACAATAGCTTTTTACCCAAAAAAAAAAATACACAACAGCTGCTTTGAGACCTACATGGATCAGAAGGAAAAAAATGCTTTAAAAACTGTGCAATACACAATCCAGTGCTTAAATTCATGAAAGAAGATCAATTATTTTTTCCTGCAGCATTAATCCTCCTTCATTGGAAAATTATATTGTCTCAACTGTTCTGGTTGCCTGTTCAGTCTGATTTTTTTTTTTTTTTCCTTCAACGACGACGGAAAAAAAAAAAAACCATCTCATTGTCTCATCCTGGTTCAACAATATATATATATATATATATATACGCGTTACGTAACGGATACTGTAAGACAAGTGCGCAGCATCTAAGAACAACCGCCAAATCCAGTGGCTCGAATGTGTGCGCACGGTCATCTACAACATAAAACTCCGTAAGACCACGCTGCCTCTGGTGGACTGGAGGTGACGGCTGGTTGACAGCTTTGTCCGTTTCCCTTGGGTTTCTATCGGCGATGGACCCCACACAGGCGGCATATGACCGACTCATCTCGCTGTCCGTCTTATCTGTCGCCCACTCAAGTTGGCGTCGGATCGGATATCGGTCCCGCCCTCCCGCAGAAAAAAACACGCAGCCCTCACCGCCCGCAGCACGCATCACCACCCTCCCTTCCAATCCAGTCCCTTTCCCGGGCCCACTTCAACCTCTCCATTGTTAATTAATTCTCACTCGACGCCATCTCAACTGCCAAACGTAGCGGTTGTTTTTATACAAACACCACGCCAACCATCCTCCATCTGTGAGTATATATCCTTATTAATGTCCCACATCGAGCAGTTTCCACTTGGACGTGTTTCTCTTTGCCATCGCCTCAAGGAGCAAGCAATGCCCCTTAATTTCTCTTACACCTAACGTACGCCACATCCAATGCCTCTACCTCCATCCAGTATGTATATATATATATAGCCGATCCTTGTTACTTTGGGGTCAATCATTTTTTTAGGGAAAACTTTGGGCCCAAACGGTCAATCCCGCAGAACTCCATCTTACCAAAAAAAATCAGCGGCGGCAGCCACGGTGGCGAGCAAATAGCAATCATTCCACGTGTGATCGGTCCCCAATGCTCCATTCCAATCCAACGTGCCCTCTTCTTCTCAACGCCCACTCGTTTCTTATGTCCCCTCATTCCACAGTCCAACCGCATTACAAGAATCTCTGGCAGCTCAGCCGCCGCCTCGTCCTCCTCTTGCCGAAACACCAGCGAGATTCTCTTCAAAATTTAGTAGTAACTATGGGATTTAGCTCTAAGTTGGTGGCTAGCGATAGCCTCGATCGGTCGCAGGTAATCATTGCTCTGATGTTTCATTTGTTATGATATGTTTCGAGTTATTGTTGTGAATTCTGGTCTTGGTGTTATTGAAGGATGGAGGTTTGGAGATTCTGAAGCCAAAGAGCGAAGGTAAGACACAGGACCAGCAACAGAAGCAGAAGCCGGCGCGGTGCCCGAGATGCGAGTCCACCAACACCAAGTTCTGCTACTACAACAACTACAGCAAGTCGCAGCCACGGCACTTCTGTCGGGCCTGCCGCAGGCACTGGACCGACGGCGGCACCCTCCGCAACGTCCCGGTCGGTGGCGGCCGCAGAAACAAACGTCTCAAGACCGAACACAACACATCCACCTCGGTGGATAACAACGGTGTTACTATTCCTCAATACCAGCAACAACTGCAGCAAATGCCACTACCACCCTTCGACGGGGACAATCATAGCAGCAGTTTGCCGGGAATTCTCCACCAGGTGATGCTCCGCCCGCCGCCGCCGCCGCCGCCGCTGCCGCTGGCTTACGCCATGGATGGCAGTGGCCTCTGCCCCGTGCCGCCATTCCAGCCTGAATTCGGCACCGCAGAAGCAGACTTTTCGACCTCTTCTGACAATGTTATCAACACTTTGTCTTCCATCTCTTCTTCTTCCTGCTCGTCCCCCTACAACTGCACCAGATTGGATCCGATACCGTTGCCGGCAAGCTATTTGAGTTGTTGGGAGGACATATCTGACCTCGTCAGTGCCCAGGATTCTATTCTCAGTACGTACCCATGAAGGGATGAGAGGTATATATGAACAAGAAAAAACGTCAGTTTTATCAATTCACTGCTACACGTGTGGGGATTGCTGGTAATTCTTTTGCTTGCTATCTTGTCTTTCTGTTTGAGGCTGTCCTTTATAGTGGCAGCTTCTGGCCGTAGAAGTATGTTGGTTTTTGGCCTCTTGCGTCTTCCAAATCCAGTATGGGACATGGGGTGACTTATGATGAGTTTGTTTTTGCTGTTTAATATAATGGTTTAATAGGTTAGGGAACAAGGGTAGAGAGAGGGAGAGAGAGAGAGAAAGGGGATAGGAGCAGGGCACTTTTCTTCCACTGCAATTTGTGTGAATTTGTTTGTATCCACCAATATATTGGACTGCTTTGGTCTTACAAATATATGTCAGACAGCCACTCGGCGCTGGGATATTGAGATTTCTCGTCTCTTTGAAGTTATTGAGCCTAAGGAAAGTAACGTTTTATCTATCAGTCCAAAGACACTTGCCAATGATGACAACTGCAAACAAAATGAAGAGTCTCAGAACAAGGAGGTGATAACGTGCCTTCTGAGATTGATTGATCTTGTTCAGGTTCTTAATTTTGATATTCCATTCTTCTCTTACACAAAAGTAACTTCCAACTCCAAAATCAAAATCAAAGAAGTTACGTACGACAAGTTGATGGAATCTCCACCAGAATTTTTTGCCGTTTCGTTGAGTTTTTCCATGTTACATTAATATAAAAAGAAAACAATTGTCAAACAATATTGCCTGACGTGTTTAACTTTTACACTTCAGTTATACCAAGCCTGACAATTCTGAATGAGCGTGTGGTTCTTGGGCTGGACTCCAGCTCTCACAAATTGTCAGAGCAAATGGAGTTAACTAAATAAACCTCAAGGAATATTACAATCCTGAACCATACAACCATCCATATGTACACAAGTACTATTGCAGCTGTAGATATTACCCGCAACCACAGTACAGGTCAGTGTGAGGCAATTTCCTGCAGAGGTCTTTGCCCTCAAACCTGAAGTGGAAACCTGAAATTTTGAAATGTTCTAATTTTGCCTCCATATCCAGCAGTCACGATAATAATCCCCAGGCCACCTGCTTTGCATCTGCGTATCCCTGTTGAAAAGTTCACCGTTGCTTGGAGGACAATTGTTGGTTAGCTTCTCTTGAGGCCAAGTTGCATAAGCCCTGTCAATAGACTGATTTGGTATCAAGGGTGCTGCTGCACAGAGAGCTATCATTACACACCTATACACAAGCAAGAATGAGTACTCTTGCACCCACGGGTCTCCTCGAGCACACTCGGGTCAGCCTTCAACACTCCATCCATTCCATCCTAGTTGAGCCCATTAACTCGTGCTTTTTTGGATGAGATCGTGGGTCATTATAAATGATATCAAAGTAGATCTAGCTTATGATCCATATAGATCAGGGGATATGAAACTATTTAGATTGATCATAATTTTTGTGATTGGATTCCTATGGATTTAGATTCTTAGACTAGCAAATATGCGGGACTTGGACATAGAGTACGACAAAAAGAAAAGAGGAAGGAATAACATGTATGAATCAAAGCACAAGGATCATGAGAGTGTTTATACAGCATGTGGTATGAAACGATTCTACAAGTGGATGCTCTTCTGTATGGGGTGAGCCGAGGCAAAACTTTTCTCCAAGATGGAAGTGAAAAGAACAAAAGTTTCTACCGAGAGCAGCATGACACCTTGTTTGATCGAATACAGATAACGAAACAAAATTTGACACCCAGTTTTTCCCTTTTTTTTTTTTTTTTCATTTTTCCCTCATTATGCTGATAGAGATAATGTTTTAAATGTAGCTGCTCTGAAAAATCTAGAAATTCCAGTCTGTAATCTTTATCACTGTTCTGTTTCTTAACCACTCCTGGAAGGCATTTAAGCACATGTGCCAAAAGAAAAGCAGCTTCATTGTATTTTTTCTTTTAAAACAAAGATGTTAAATTTTTGCTAGCCATTCATACAGCAGAATGCTACATCTTTCCAATAATTATGCAGCGCAAGGATGATTTCAACAAACTAAATAGATTCCACACTACAAAAATGCCCAACCTTAAATTATTGGATGAAGCCCTTCATCAAATGTCAACACAAGCTTTCTTCATTTGATCATGCAGGCATCTCGATATTGATAAAATAACAACTAAGAAAAGATACAAGGTATATTGGTATAGTTACTAAAAGTCCTACTTCAGTTTGTAAAATTCTTCTTGGATACTGACAAGATGATTTCTTGTATGGATGCAACTGAGAGGTTGGCTGATGAATGGTTGATTTTTGTGGTTAGATAATGTTGGGTGGATGTCTGGTCAGAACACCACCTCTCAAGATCTTTTCAGTACCACGCGATGCAGCAGGAAGAAAGAAGAAATAAAACAAAAGAAAAACAATCAAAATACGTGGATCAGCCACAAAAGGACTCGCCTCCACGGGGCATGCAAACTTCACTATGAAAAAGAAATTTTACAAGAGGAGACCTCACCCTCAACCCTTGTACACCCAATTCTCTCTCACCTGAAGTTCCCTTCACTGAAGCTCTCTCTCTCTTGGAGACCCCCCTGAACCCCTGAAGAGCCTGGCGACCGCTGTCCAGGAGCCTCCTACTCCTTCTCTCACAGCTCTCTCGCCTCTCTCTCTCTTCTCGGATTCATACGGCGTGAGAAAACCAACCCTCCGCCTCTCTGTTTCGTCACAGGAGTCTTTTATAGACCTTAATCACGACTTAGATCATGATTAGGACTCCTTAATCAACCCAAATCACGTCCCAGACCGTCGGATCAAGACCGGGAGCCACCCATGCCGTCGGATCGCGCTCCGGTCCACAGAATAGTGCTGTGGACCGCGAGAAATGCGTGGAAAATGCCCATGCGGTCCACAGGCCCCGCCGTGGACCGCCCGGTCCATGGTGGACCGGGGCAAAGGGGCCAGCAGGCCGCTGGCCTGGGCCGGCCCACGCGCGCGGGCCTGCGCGCGCCGGGCTGGGCCACGCGCCCGCCTGGGCCTTGGGCCTGGGTCGCGCGTCCCGCGCGCCGCCGCCTGGGGCCGCACCGCCCGCCGCCTGTCGCCGGCGGTCCTCCGCCGCCTCGATTCTCGTGCCAACTTCAAAAGCTCGTATCTCCTCCATCCGAGCTCCGTTTCGGATGATCTTGGTCTCGTTGGACTCCATTTTTCGCCGCAAACCTCGCTGTGGGCTCAATGTAGGCTGAATCTCGAGGCGTCAAATTCTAACAATCTCCACCTCGACTCGATATTCGACCTCCTCCAAACTCTGAGAGCTTCTGGATCTCCTCGCCCCCATGCCCTGGGGCAATCGCCTGCTGATCATGGATGGGCAAACATGGGAGTCGAGCCAGGCTGCTCGATCCCATCTCCGTCGTATGCTGTGCTCCTCCTGACCTGAGACCTGCTCGGGGCATCGTCTTGCGGCAATAGGAATCTCACCTTGCGACGTCGCCTCTCGTCCTCCCGAGTCTCCTGTCTCGTGCCCGATCCACCTCCTGGAGCTCCACCTCACTCTGAGCTCCACCTGGTTCCCGAAGCTCCACCTCGCACTGGGCTCCCTGCCAGGTAATAATGTCCTCTGCTCCCTTTCTTCCCCTCCAGCACAATCCTATCGCCGCGTAGCACCCTCAGGATTCCTCCACCAGCTACCGTCCTGTAGCCTCTCGAATCTAGTCTGCTAAGTGAGATAAGATTCCGTCTGAAATCGGATATGTATCGGACCTCCCCCAATCTCCTCACTGCACCGTCATGTGTCCTCCAGCTGACCGTCCCAATGCCTCTGATCGCGCAGCTCGATCCATCCGGCAGATATACAGTGCCCTCACTGTTCTCCAGGGAGTCAAACTGCTCCTCTCTGCAACACACATGATAGGGGCATGCAGAATCTAATATCTACTGCTGGGAAGAAGTAGATACCTCGTCAGATATCTCAAAAACATCTCCATTTAAATCACTGCTGGCCGTCGCTACAGCAGCCACCGTCCGATTTTTCAGTTGAGGGCAATCTCTGACTAGATGCCCCAACTCCTCACATCGGTAACACCTGATTTTGCTCAAGTCCCTCCTGGACTTAGACCGCCCTCGTTGCGATCTCCTGTCGCTCCGTCTACCGCCTCCTGCACCTCCAGAAGCCACCAAAGCTGAGCTATCGCCACCTGAGCTCGAAGCTGGGTTCTCCCTCTTGAGAATCTCATTCTGGAGTATCGCCGCGGTGACCTCGTCCATCTTGATAGTGCTCTTCTCCACTAGAAGAGTAGTCACCAAGGACTCGTACGAAGGGAGAAGCGACGCCAGCAAAACCAGCGCCCTGGTCTTCTCCTCAACGTTCTCGCCAACGCTGAGAAGGTCGGTGAGGATCTTCTGGAAGTGGCTCAAATGCTCCTGCACGCTCTGTCCCTCAGTCATCCGCAGTAGGTAAAACTGCCTCTAGAGGAAAAGTGTGTTGGTGAGAGACTTCGCCATGTACAACTCCTCGAACTTCGACCACAGCACCGTCGGAGAAGTCTCGCTAAGCACATGGATCACCACCTTATCCGTCAGGTACATGCGGATGGTACTCACCGTCTGCATCTGTAGCCGTTTCTAATCCCGCACCTCCATGATGGTCGGCTTCTCATCACACAAGAAAGCATCGATCAACCCCTGTTAGATGAGCACGTCCTTCACCCTTGCCTGCGACAAGGAGAAATTGCTCTTACCATCGAACTTGTTGATCTCCATCTTGATTGTTCCTGTCTTCTCCATCTTCAGTCTTGCTCACCACCACTGCAATCTGCGTCCTTGTACCGCCTTGCTCTGATACCACTTGTTGGGTGGATGTCTGGTCAGAACACCACCTCCCAAGATCTTTTCAGTACCACGCGATGCAGCAGGAAGAAAGAAGAAACAAAAGAAAAGAAAAACAATCAAAATACGTGGATCAGCCACAAAAAGGCTCGCCTCCACGGGGCATGCAAACTTCACTATGAAAAAGAAATTTTACAAGAGGAGACCTCACCCTCAACCCTTGTACACCCAATTTTCTCTCACCTGAAGTTCCCTTCACTGAAGCTCTCTCTCTCTTGGAGACCCCCTGAACCCTTGAAGAGCCTGGCGACCGCTGTCCAGGAGCCTCCTGCTCATTCTCTCACGGCGCTCTCGCCTCTCTTCTCGGATTCGTACGGCGTGAGAAAACCAACCCTCCGCCTCTCTGTTTCATCACAGGAGCCTTTTATAGACCTTAATCACGACTTAGATCATGATTAGGACTCCTTAATCAACCCAAATCACGTCCCAGATCGTCGGATCAAGACCGGGAGCCACTCATGCCGTTGGATCGCGCTCCGATCCACGGAATAGTACCGTGGACCGCGAGAAACGCGTGGGAAATGCCCACGCGGTCCACAGGCGCCGCCGTGGACCGCCCGATCCACGGTGGACCGGGGCAAAGGGGCCAGCAGGCCGCTGGCCTGGGCCGACCCGCACGCGCGGGCCTGCGCGCGCCCCGCTGGGCCGCGCACCCGCCTGGGCCGCGGGCCTGGGTCGCGCATCCCGCGCGGGCCTGGGTCGTACGTCCCGCCCGCCGCCGCCTGCGGCCGCGCCGCTGCCGCCCGCCGCCTGTCGCCGGCGGTCCTCCGCCGCCTCGATTCTCGTGCCGACTTCAAAAGCTCGTATCTCCTCCATCCGAGCTCCGTTTCGGATGATCTTGGTCTCGTTGGACTCCGTTTTTCGCCGCGAACCTCGCTGTGGGCTCAATGTGGGCTGAATCTCGAGGCATCAAATCCTAACAGATAAGGTAGGCCAAAGGACACATGCAGAACTCGCACGGATCCTCTGCCATGCACTGCACAGCGTGCCCCGTCCATCATGTGATAGACGGTCGTGAACGATCGCATGCAACGGGCATGCATCCACACACGGCCATCCATCATGTGATGAACGGTGCGCTGTATATCACATCGTGTGAAGCATGACAGAGAACCTGAGCTCATGCAGAACATTGTAGCAGTACAGGCATTTGGTGAAACTCCCCATTGCGCACGACAAACCCATTCCTCCATCGCCAACAAGGCATCACCCACTGTTTCGAAAATCTTATAGGGTCTGCATTCCTGCTTTACAAGTTTTTGAAGTCTTACCAGGAAAAAACTTCTCAAAGTTCAAGATCTTAACGTCTAGTCTAACTTCACTGCCTCCATGTTTGTTATCAGCAATTGATCTGCTTTTAAACACTGAAACACCCCGCACTTTGTCGTCATCAGTAACATTTACCATGTACAAAGCAATGCTAGTTGTGTGTGTAATCCTTAAAGCAATTTAACACCCTTAGTCATGACCCTAGCAACCCTAACTAATATCTTTTTTAGATCAGGTTCGGCAGTTTACTCCTTACAGGAAGAGAGGAACTGTAGAACTTTCTTTGAAAGAAGTGACACTGACACCAATATTTTCATGAGAACCACAGCCACTGGATCATTAGCAGGAGTCCGACATGTGTATCCAGTTAGGAGGTACCCTGACATTGTCCGGTACTTTAGGCACGGTCATCACTAGCATCTGGAAGGCTTTCTGCGCTGCTTTAGGAGTATTTCATCCACTATCTTTTTTGAAATTTTTATGTTTGGAATGGGTTAAAAGGAACTTCCCGAAGAAGATACAACCAGTAATCTTAATGCTACTTGCAGCTGTGGCCTGGAATTGTTGGAAAGAACGCAATGTAATACTTTTTCTTCATAAAAATTCATCCATTTATTCGGTGGCTGCTGATGTTCTCAACCATGTTAAAGACTGGTCCTTACTTTGCAAAAGTTCAGAGTTACCAGAATTTACAAAAGTTTAGACAAAGATTAAGATAATACCTCTAACGAATCTCTCTAATCTCTAATGTTCATCCTTTGGCTCAATATTCTTTGCATATGTATTGAAGTTGTCACACATCTCATCGCTTTTGCTTGATACATATGTGGTAAGGCTGGTAGCCTAACACTTATTTTGTTTTATCTTTTTTTTTCTATTAGGTTATGTTGTGGTCAAGAGACTCCGGGACTTACATGGGTAGAGAGCTTATTCCAGCAAGAGGTATTATTCGCTATGACCGCGTGCATACTCTTATAGGCCTGCAGTTTTTGGGCCGTAGTTGGTATGCTTGCGGTATGCACATGGCCAAAGCGGACAATACTTCTTGCTGAAATAAGCTCTCCATCCATATGAGTCTCGAAATTTCTTAATCACAATAAATGACGCTAGAGGAAGGGCCCTCCAATAAGCCAGAGTCTCTCTGACGGGGAGGCTACTGTTGTGAGGGGTTTAGTCCCACATTGATTGTGAGTTAGAAGTACTTTGCCTTATATGAGATAAGAGACCCTCTCTCTCTCAAAAAATACCTTTTGGGCCAAAGCCATGAGGTTTGATAGCTGCAAACGTACCAACTACGGTGGAAGGGTCGCAAGCCTATAAGCTATGACAATCACAAATGTACCAGCTATGGCTCAAGGGCAATGTACCAGCTATGATTCAAGGGCCGCAAGCCTATAAGCTATGGTATGTATACGATCAAAATACAAATGACGCTAGAGGAAGGGCCCTTCAATAAGACAGAGTCTTCCTGACTGGAGGGCTACTATTATGGGGGTTTAGTCCCACATCAATATAATTGTGAATCAGGGATACTCTGCCTTACATGAGATATCATACCCTCTCTCTCTCAAGAAGCATCTTCTGAGTCAAAACCCAGGACATAAAGCCGTGAAGCCCGACAGCCGCAAATGTACCAGCTACGGTACAAGGGTTGCAAGTCTATAAGCTATGGTATACATGCGGTCAAAGCGGACAATATCTCTTATTAAGATGAACCCTCCATCCGTATGAGCCCTGAAGTTCTTTGACTACAACAAGTTATATATTGAATCTAGCTCTATAACCTTTTCTTTGTAATCTTTTTTCATTTATAATAAAGATTAGGTGGTTTTTACCTCCCTTTCCCTCGAAAAATCACTCATCACACAGTTGGCTATATGACAAAAGCTTGCCATCCCAAAAAAGCAACTTGGGAGAACAAATATGCGGTAGAGTGTACACTCAAAAAATATGAGGTAGGATGTCCAGAGAAAGAAGTGCCTCCCTGGCAGGTGTGGACTCCAGATTAGATACATACTGGTGACTTCCATAGTAGCATATTGCAGCTGCAATTCCAATTTTCCCATAGCTGATCTATTGATCATGTCTGTTTTTCATGGTTAATTGGATGTCTTTTTTTTTTTTTTTGGATGTGAATAGGAGGTAGTAGGAAGCTACCCCCATTTTATTCGATGAACAAAGAATACAAAGTGCTCTGTAACAGAGTTCTTAACAGAGTCTCACAATAGAAATTCACCTTACTACTGCACTGCTAAATGGGAAACAGAAGCAAAACAATATGAAAGAGCTTCTAGCTGCAGGGAGAGTGCGCCAATAATTGCAGTCTATTTCATAACTCTTCATGGTGAGTCTAAAATTTAAAAGAGTTCAGGCAACTCCAACAATAAAATGATTGAAGCAACTTTTGCAAAATCAAGGACAGAGAATTTTCTTACCTATAAATATACGGGTGTTCCTCTCCCTCCAAATTTTCCAGCAAATGGCTGCAAAAAGTTAACGTCCCACCTCCTTAATCATCTTGGTTAATTGGATGTCATGCTGCTAAATCTTGCATTTCACTTTGCAATAGTTAATATGTAATGTTTAGTCTTGATGGTCTCGAAGCACTTCGAAGTTCTGTCTGGTGTTCCTGCGTTTGTCTGCCGGTGTCCATGCTAATCGGTGTGCTATATCTCAAGCTTTCTAGATCTGCAACTGAAATTTGCCATTCCATAATTTAGCTAATATTTCTTTCACCTTTAAACATCCATCTCAAAATTCATATTATGATGCTAAGCTTGTTCTTACATTTTTCTTTTTCTAATTTGGTGTTCAAATCGAGTTTCTTGTGAAAAAAAAAAAAAAAAAAAATCTATAAACATCCGTCTGCTGCCATATCCAAATATCCAGAAATCAAGGACAGTGTCAATGAGGAATTAAAGTTTGTTGCTCTTCAGGTATGAAATTCTTGTGTTTTTTTTAGCCATCTGCTGTGCATTTTGTCAATTCTAACATTGTTTTGTCTTAGAACAATGTGAGAGACGCGCATATAAAGATGAGATGTGCATGCACGATCCATGTGTCGCTGGATGTGGGCGAAAGAAAATGTTAGATTTGTTTCAGGTAAGCCTTGGAAGGTTAAAATATACATGGTAATGTTGATTCTTTTTTACATGGACAAAATTATGCAAATGCTCTTCAGTTGATGGATATGTTATAGTAAATGTTATCATTTTTGTTTTCTACCAAAAAAAAAAAATCCTAGTCTCTCTTATAGTCTCTCTCATGGGCCAATAGTGATTGGGTTGGGTCCAGGGTGGTCCATTTAATGAATGTAAAGCAGCAGCAGAGCGGTCCAGTGATTTTGTGATGATTAGAAATATTCAGTGCAAGGAAATGATTGAAGATATGCTCAGACAAATTGGAGGCCTAAACATGATGGAGGAACAAACAGTGATTACCCTTCTGTCAAATCAAAGTTATGTGATTTGATGCATTCTAGTCATCAATGTTAGTGAATTAACAAACACAGAGAGAAGAATTCTAAAGCTTGTAAGGAAAAGCCCACATAGCAGCTCGAAAGCTAGACCTAAAGCCACTGGGCCGTCTCTCCTGCATCTAATCTTATTATCAATTGCAAATAGCGGTGAAGTCCTGTTTATCAAAGCTAGTTTGTTACTCTTGTATAATTATGCTTCTACCGCTCATACTATATAAATGATGACTTCAATTAATACAGCTTAATGCTCCTCTGTTAAAAAAAAAAAAAAGTAGGATTAAAGTCCTTGATTAAAGTGTTTGGCTGAGAATAATGTCTGTCAAAATACAATCATTCCTCCAAGCCTTTCTTTTTCCAATATATCCAAGTCTTATACATACATACATACATATATATATATATATATATATATATATATATATATATATATATATATATATATATATATATATATATATATATATATATATATATATGTGTGTGTGTGTGTGTGTGTGTGTGTAAGTAATCCAACTTTAATTTGATTTCAAGAGTTTGTTTTTTAAAAAGCTTTAGGACACCAAGTTGTTTAAAATTTATTTGTTAATTCTATCATGGCAAATAATATGACGAGAATTGAGAAATCATGTGCGGGTGAACTTCTTTGCTCGGAGTTTTATTACTAAAAAATAAAATCTAAATTTTTGATTAATTTATTATTATAGTATCATTCTCTAGCTATTGCTTTTATTTTTTAATTGCCTTTAAGCAAGCAGACACGGTGGGAGGCAATAAAAAAGCTAAAAAATTATCGAATTAATCTCATGATACGTGAAAGACACGAACCCTACACCAATCACCTTCTTCTGTAGGATATTATGATGATACTATCAGTTTATATGAATTTTATTATTGGACATGTATATCATGAGACGAACACATCAATTAATTGATAGCTACATTTATTATAGGGCAATCTGTATCATATCTTTGAAGTGACTTGCCAGGGCCCTATTTTTTTTTGAGATATTTTGATATTTGATTATTATGATTATATTTATATTAGAAGAATTTAATTGGCCCGTTTTATTCAAAAAAAAAAAAAAAAGGCGCGAACGCCGGCTTTAACCTCGGTCCCTGACGGCCCCACCACTATAGCTTGCTAACTCATCGCACGCACTCGCACGCGTTCATTTGCCACTCCCAGCTCTCCTACATGAACCACCATCAGCGCTAAAGTTAGCCCTCTTTTTCCTCGTGAAAGCGGTGATCCCCAGATGTCGGAAATAATCAGTAGTGGACGAGCATGCAAGCTCGTATATGTCCAAAAATAGATTTTGGTTGGACGTCAAAAATGGAAGGACAAGCACGAAACGATTTCAATCGACTGTACTTAATTAGTAGTGCACAATGGAGGATGCTCTGCACTCAAAAATGTTACGTGGAATTGGCAAGAAAAACGAAAAAGTTGTGTGGAGCTTGATTTCGGCGAGGATTGCAAAATTTGATTGTTTGATTTGGCACGAAACCTTATAACTTTGCTAAGATGTGAGCAAAATGTAGTTTTTAATATTTTGTTCATGTGCATTGCATGTACTGTGTTTGCCGAACATGGATCGGTTGTGATGCATATGATTAGAACATCAAAAATTGTGTTTATGTGCACCTCAACATGGAACATCAAACCTTAAATCTGATGCATGTCAGACTCTGCCCTTCTTTTAATGATCAAGATACATGTTTCATTTCATGCGCACTAGAGTCATAATTTTTGCAGATCTAATAATTAGAAATAACAACAGTATCTTCATGTTTAATAAATTTGGTTTGGATAGAGCATATATAAACTGTTGTGGTTTGTGGAAAACACCAATAGTCCCACATCAGTTGTGAGTCAGTAGAGACTAGATTTTTCTCACGTGAGGCATTTTTTAAAGAACAAAACTGTAAAGCTCATGGACCATGATTTTCTGAAGCTGAGATCCACTTGGACTGACTGTAGAACTTTTCGGACTATACACTCTCATAAAGAGATAATTTTTAAAGGACAAAATTGTAAGACTCATAGATCAGAATGGACAATACCTCACGTGATGGGTTATTAAAAAATAATGATAATTATAGTTGAAGATGAATGCCACTCGTTAGATCTAATTATAACGGGATAATACATGTTCTAAGTTCCCCTCTACCCACAAATGATGTTGTTTTACAAGTCTTTTACAATTGATAGGCCCATATACTTCGAATTTGCGTGCTATCCGCTACTTCCGCTCATTGACTCCATGTCCTACAACATGCTTTGACACAGGAATGCCTTTTTTTTTTTTTTTTTTTCCCTAAAAAAAAAATACTAACAATTGCAATGAGTGTTCCATTGTACTCGGCCCTCCAACGAAACCAACCAAGCATATTCCTTCTTTTTTTTTTTATCCAATTTTGTCTTAGTTCCTCCTTTTTAGTGGTGAAAGAAACACAAGGTAGTTGTTATGTCACATTGAGAATATCAAACATGACTCTATCTAATTTTATAATGTCTATATTTTATGTGACGATTTTGGTCGTATTTTTGATCAGCTCACCGGCATGTCTTCAATCATTAGAACGTGCATATTAGAAGTACTGATGAACTTAAGTGGACAGAGCCTTGCCCAGCCCAGCATCCTTAACGGTTGATAGTATAATATACCATACTAAACTAATAATACAGGCTGTTGTGATCCAAATAATAATCGAAATTATTTTCTAGAATGGCTGTTGGATGAAACCAAAAGCATCAAAATGGTCCAAAGACACGATGCATAAGATATTATAATGTTTGTCTAATTAAACTAGAGAGCCATGATGGATCTAAGGGTCCTGTGGCCCATCCAAGATTTTTTTTTCCTTTAGCTTGCTTGAGGTTTTAACATTACCGAAGTATGTACCGTTAGATGGCCAGACACCGCATTCCTCATGATATCCCCTGTGGTCACCCCCAATCAATTGCCATTTGGTAGCTTTCCTCCAAAAGAAAAAGGGCAAATACATAGAAAGTTGGTTGAGTCTTGGAGCACATCCACCTCCCATCTGTGCTTCAAGGCTAGGGCTGATTAGATACGGATCGAATATTAATATATATATATATATATTTTATCTGATAAATATAGATATAAATATTATTTGAATGTAAAAATTTATATTCATATTTATTTTAAATGGATATAGATATAATTCAGGTACTGAAAATATAGATATAATTACAGATATAATTGAGATAATTATACTTTATAATCATAAAATCAAAGAAATTATCAAATAAATGATAAATCAAGTCAACAATATGTTTATATAATTATTTATTTTTTTAAAAATTAATAAATACTATATAAAATTATATAGGATTATATATAAATTTGGATAATCAGATATAGATTGGATAATTATTAGTTCATATCTATTTTTTTTATGGATATGGATATGAATAGAGATGCAAATATTAGTCGGATCCTCAAATTTGTATCAATATTTGAATCGATTTAGATATAACAATAGATTCAAATGGATAATATCCATGCCACTTTCATCTCTCAAAGGAGGTGAAAAAAAAAAAAAGCTCCATATATCACCTCTTCTTCTATATTTATATGTCCAACTCATGTATAGCAGCATAGGAACATGAGAGCATTATTGGTTTGTTCCCTCTAATTGAAAATGGTAAATGGGAAGAGGAAAGGTATGAAATGAGATGTAGCCAGAGGGCACGGCACTTTTCTGAGTGGGACTCCCCAACCACGTGATTGGATCCATTTTAACTAACACTTTCTCGTCCCTTGCCTAGGGAGTCTCATGTGGGCCAACTTCAGCGTTACAGCATAACCTCAAACATCCCCATCAAAAGGGATCTAGCGGGAGATATCCTCAGAAAATTATTATGGGGAATGCCTAAATCATTGCCACGTAGCACCAAGCAAGGCCTTTTGCCTGATGTCGTTTTTCCATAGGTATCTTTTTGTTTATCAAATGAGATACCCCAATAGTTTTTAGTAGAGTTCACCGTAGAATTATCATTGTCCACACCGCTCTTTAGCACCCCATTATCATCGGAATATATTTGAACAATGCTTAGTTGGGAGAAATTGAGGTCTGAAATGAGAATTAGAATGAATGATTCTTGTTTCAGCTCAAGTTCGGAAGGAGTTCATTTTGATTTTGGAGTGAAAATAGTCCAATCTATCTAAAATTCAATTTATAATCTCTTCTACAGATTCAAATTTTTATTCTGATTCCGATTTTAATTTCGTTATGAATCAAACGTTTCAGAAGATTTGGTCATTTCGATTCTCACTCCAATCCATTCTGATTCCGATTCTTGTCATGAATTAAATATGTTTGGTTGGGGAGAGTTGGGGTTTGGGATTGGAACGAGAATAAGTGGCTCCCATTCCAACTATTTAATTGGAAGGAGTTTTATTCCTATTCCGATTATGATTTCGGAATGGAATGGGAATGATCTAATCTATCTAAAATTCAACCCTTATCTTCCGATTTAAATTTTCATGTTGATTTCGATTCTGATCACGAATCAAACGCTATAGGAGATTTGGCCATTTCAATTCCGATTTCAATCCATTCCAACTCCCCCCAACCAAATATTTTTTTATTTTAATTACCATATTGATTATTTTTAGAAAAACATTTACTAATTTTATTGCCTCGTTCAAGTTATATTGGAGTAACGGCAATGCAAATAGAGCCATGTAATCTACTTTGTTTGGTCATTTAATCATGAGTCGTTGCATATGATAGTTCCTATTACAAAACAAAAAGAAAATTTAGAACGTGGAACATCAATTGTGGATGAGTAGATTAAACTGCGAGTTAAAATTAATCATGTCAGGTCTCTGATCTACAGTATCAACAGCAGATCACTGGTCTCTTTTTAATTTTAAGCAGGATATTACTTCATAACTTGGTTCAACAACAATATCTCATAAAAGACTAGGAAATAACGATCCCAATAGGCTACTCTTAAATTAGTTAGATGTCACTTCTCTAACATGGTGTTTTTCTTGCTGCATCAATGTCATGGCTCATTAAACCAACAAATCAAACAAAGTGATGCACAAGCTCAAGGCTTTAACTCTATGTTGGATGCCCAAAATGGTACTATTGCTTGATGTAATCTGAAATGAAGAATAAGCTACAAATAACCAACACAAGGTCTTACATCTAATTCAAAAAGGACTCAAAATTTAAAACGGGTAAGCTGCCATTCACACTGCATACAAATAGTCTTCATCCACATTGACAATATGTTTCTTATTTAATATTTTCCAACCTTAAATTAGGTACAAGCAACATTACAAGCCATGTGTCAGTTAAAGATTGGTAGATCACAAAAATTGCCCATCCGATCCCAACCCTCCATGTATATTATACTTTTTTATTTTACAAATCTTGGAGTGAGAGAAGGGGGACCAAAGAAGCTGGCATATGGAGAGGAGAGACCAATCAGGCAGCGCATTCCGCAGGTCAAATCGCTTACCGTAAAAACAATGAGAAAGGAGTAGGAATGGAAACAAAGGGCAACGGGCAAAGAAAGGAGAGGGAGAAGGGGGAGGAGGGAAAAATTGAAGTTAATTTAGAATTGTTAGTGGGAAGGAAAAAAAGGGTGCGTAGAGGTGGGGGGAGAAGGTTGAGTCTTTTTGGAACCAAACAATCCAAGAAAGCTCCATTTCTTCTTCCCTCTTCTTCTCCAGTCTCTCTCTCTCTCGCCCCATCGAAGGGAGCGAAGAAACGCACAGCTCTCTTGTCTCCGAAAAACACCCTTAGGAGGTTTATACGACGAAATAGCGGCGGCGGCGGCGGCAATTTGGGGGAGGTTTTGGTCGATGGTAGACCGGTAATCGGTGGATGGTGGAGCGATCTTTGTCTATCCGTTTGAAGCGAAGAAATGCCGGGGTGTCTTCTTGAGATCCGTTTGGCGCTTGGTGGGCTCGTGGGGTCGTCGTTGTTGGATCGCTAGAAGACGAAGAAGACGGTGCTCGTCCTGGTTCTTGATTCCCAGCTTGATGGCGGCCACGAAACGCGCCTACAAGCTACGTATCCTTTTCTTGGCGTTTCTGTTTTCGATGAAAGGAAGAATAAATCGTTATAGGGTTCGCCAGAAATTAATCAAGGGAGTGCATTATTGGATTGAAGTTTGGTCTTTTTCTCTTTAAACCTCATTTATTTTGATCTCTTCTGCTTTTATTTTTTTTCTTCCGTTTGTAAAGAAGTGATTCGTGAATTTAGATACAGTTTCTGAGATCTTTCCTTCTTTGTCATCGTTTTGGATCTTTACTGCCGGGTTCTTGTGATCTTTGATTGGTGGTGCTAATGGAAACTATCTGGGAATTAGAGATGAAATTTGGATGCCTTAACCATGTTAAATGTAGAGGAGTTTGTGGCGCATTCTTCCAATGTCAATTGCCTCAAGATTGGGAGGAGAACCTCGAGGGTTCTTGTCACGGGAGGAGAAGACCACAAAGTCAATCTTTGGTCTATTGGAAAGCCAAATGCCATATTGGTGGGTGCCTATTGGTCCCTTTCTGCTATCTGCTCTGCATTTCCTTTTGTACATTGCATAGAAGTGCTTCAGAAGTTCAAATTTTGTAATGGAAGCAAAGAATATGTTTCAACTGTTCATGTCTTTGCCGGTGATCTGCAGAGCCTATCTGGCCATACAAGTGCGGTTGAGTCAGTAAGTTTTGATTCATCGGAAGTATTAGTGGCTGCTGGAGCAGCCAGTGGCACAATAAAGTTGTGGGATTTAGAGGAGGCAAAGGGTATGGACCTATTCTCACTCCTACAGAATGTTTAGAATGCTTATGACAGCTGAATCAATGATGGAGACGACTTCCCGGCCATGACTGGATTTGGTTTCTGTTTTTCAGTTGTTCGCACTCTTACAGGTCACAGATCAAATTGCGTATCAGTTGACTTTCACCCATTCGGGGAGTTCCTTGCTTCTGGGTCATCGGATACAAATCTAAAGATATGGGACATCCGAAGGAAGAGCTGCATTCATACGTACAAAGGCCACACTCGAGGTGTTAATGCTATTAGATTCACTCCTGATGGTCGCTGGGTTGTTTCTGGTGGGGAAGATAATGTCGTGAAGGTATGGGCTGGTACCTCACTTTGGTAGTTCCAAAAAGATTACAAAAAGAAACTCAGGATCCAGTTGTACTTACTTTTTATTGTTTAGTAGTTCTCATAAAGAATTAAATCATAGTGCAGGCAGTTGCATATAAATGAGAAAAGCCTCCTCAAAACAGTTGTAGCGTGCTTTCATTATCATTTAAAGTTGTAAACATATTCCTAGTTGCACTAATGTCCTATTTGTCACGAATTTCTAACAAGTCTTGCTCTAAAATCGCTGTCTCTACAGCTCTGGGATCTGACTGCTGGGAAGCTTTTGCATGATTTCAAGTGCCATGAGGGTCAGATTCAGTGCATAGATTTTCATCCTCATGAGTTTCTCCTTGCAACAGGTTAGCTAGAATAGTTCTCAATTATATTATTAATATGAGTATTAATGCTTGGTAGATCAATCAGATGCATAGTATAGTCCAAAGAAATTTGAGAAGGAATCTTGGAATAGGTTTTCTAAGCATCCTTTAAAAAAAAAAAAAAAGAATTGGTACAAAAGCAAAGGATATATGCAAACTGAACTGAGGCAGATTATTGTTATTGCTGTTTTTGAATATATTGTTCACAAGTTCAAGATTAACAAATAAAATGTATCTATGCCATCTTCAGAACTTGAAGATAAGCCTAGAAGAGCAACATAATTTGACTATTTTCTCCAGTAAACAAAGGGTTGAAGAGTAATTTTCCATTTAAAATACTTATTTTTCTGACTTGACATATTGATTTGATTTTTATACATCGAAGATAAACGCATATATTGTAGGTGAAAGAATTGAAAAGTTAATGCCTGAAGGTTGCTGAAAACATCCTCAATAAAGCTACTTCTGCCTAAAAATTATGGAGTGGAATAGGGCAATACCACATCATGGTTCAAGTGGACAGGAAATGGGAGCTCAAGTACAAGATGTTCATTTTCCAAGGATGGGCTTAATTATCAATCCCTTATTCCATGTTTTCAACAATACCATTTGTTTCTCAGTTTTTGGACTCATGGAATGGCTATTAGTTGAACATGTGAAATGAATGTCAAAATTCATGGTGTCTAGAAGAATCTGATATGTCATACTTGGGAAAAATTAGTAGAATGTCACGTCTGTACCTTGTCTGTTATTGGAAAAATTAGTAGAACTATATGTGTGCTTAATTGTCTTAACCATCATTTTTATTGATTACTTTCCAAAACTCATGATGCAGGCTCAGCTGATAGAACTGTAAAATTCTGGGACCTTGAAACTTTTGAGTTGGTTGGATCTGCTGGCCCTGAGGTATTTTGATAAGTTATAACTTCATCGAAATTGGCTTGTATTTTATTTATATCTATGTTAATTATAGGTCTTTGTCTAACTTTTCTCTTAAATGGCCCCATTACTTTTTTTTTTAAAAAATTCTATATCATAAGTATTGGTGACATTGATATAAGCACTGTTCGTCTTTTATATAACTCCAGTTTTGCCCAGTAGAGCCCTATAGAGGTGGGAGTTATTCGGAGTTGGGATTACATTGAGGCGATCTGGGTCAAAAGATGATGCTTTGAAGATACAGGTTTGTTTGGATCTTACTTCAAGATGAACACTCGGACTTCTAATCAGTGTTACCAAGACGCTTGCATCTGGCTCCAGAAATCCGTGTCGAATATGTATTAGACACTTGTATACTTATGAAGTTGTCAAGTTATCACTTTCAAAGATTAGCAGAGAGTTGAACACTTCGAACAATGAGTTTGACCCTCCATTTTTAATTTGAAGCGAGCATTAACTTCTTTTAGTGATTGGCCAAGGATGTAGGGATTTAAATAACTTTGCTAAATCTTATTTGTATTATATCCTTCAGTTAATTGGGAAGTTTGAATGAGGAACATGTATACTGGAAGACCTTAACAACAATTTATTTTTAATCTTTAAGCAAAAAATATCAAAGGTATAAATATATATAATTTAGTTAAACTTATAATTTATATGCATCCCTGTATATCTTTTTATCCCACTTGCCAAGTCAAACACTTGGATATGTGTCCAAATTGTATCTGTCTTGCTGCAACATTGCTTCTAATAAAATAAGGGGTACAAGATGGTTTGGTGCTATCTACTTTGAAAGATCCTTCCTAAACAAGAGACTGTTGAGATTAGAGAGAAGAGAAGGTGGGACATCACTGAATTGGTCAGAATTATCGTGATTGATGCTCCCCATTTTACATGCAAAAATCCTCCTCTTCTTCTTCTTTTTACAGCTCTGGGTTTTTCTTTCCAACAGAGGGTGATAGTAGATGGCAACTGTTCTTACCTTTTCATGTAGGGTGATAATGAATGTGGAAATAGACCTGTTCTTATCCTTTCATGTAGGTTAGGATGACTTTGTTATTAAGGACATCAGGAGCAGAAGAACACATGCATGTTGGAGTGAAATATTTGCAATAACACTTGCATGTTGGAGTGAAAGGGTCTTTGTGGTTGGATGAGGAAGAACAATTGCAATTCATCTCCTCTTAACATGCAGTTTGGAAAGAGAATCAGCTCTGCTAAAAGAAACATAAAGGAACAACATTATGAGAATGACAGGATTTTGGTATTTGAAATAATTGAAGGTCGTTCAGTGTGGATATTGGTGCAGAAATTTGAAAATTTGAGGTGGCCAATTTGCCTTCTTTTGTATCATTTTTTTGCTTTGTTTGCTGGTTTCCAGAGCAATTTTGCAATTGCAAGTTGTAACAACTCCAACAAAAAACAAGAAAATGTGAATTTTAAAGCAGGAGTAACATGTCAAATCATTTGCCACAATCAACAAACCTCATCAAGTTTGGAGTTTAAGATTAATGCCCCTTTGGATCTTTATTCATATATGGTGCTCCTTTAGATGTTGCAATGAATTCATTAGTTATAAAGCAATGAGACAAGGGCTTAGAGCTAATTTCTTTGAATTCCTATTCCAAGAAAACTCTCATCTACACATGGAAAAAAAAGGTTTCCCACTTGTCAGTGGTCCTCTATATGTGTCTTGAATGTTGGCAGTAAAATTGGCAGTCTTTCGCTTCTTCTTTGTACTTCTCGAACTCCATTGAAGTCCTAACTTCATGTTCATTGTATTCGCTTTTGATAGAGGCATTCTGCTAACTCATCTGAGCATTTGCATCTTATTTTATCATTTAATATTGTTTGAAATGTTGGTGCTACTAAACAATGAATGAACTATCCAAACCTTTCGTGTTTAACTTGCTACTTTTCGAACTTCAACTCCAGGCTACTGGTGTACGTTCGATGACATTCAATCCTGATGGGAGAAATCTTCTTTGTGGATTGCATGAAACTCTGAAGGTAAGGTTCATTTTTTCTGTTTGTTTCCATGGACTTAGCTCATACATTAACCATAATTGTTGTTCAGGTTTTCTCCTGGGAACCAATAAGATGCCATGATGCTGTAGATGTTGGTTGGTCTAGACTATCAGATCTGAACATTCATGAGGAAAAACTTCTTGGATGTTCTTACAATCAAAGTTGTGTTGGAGTTTGGGTCGTGGACCTCTCGGTATGGTCTAATTTTCGTCTATTTAAGTCTCATGGGTGTGTTGACCAATCCATTCCGGGATTTGGGAAATATAATCTATTTTAAAATGTGATTAAGTCAAATTGGTTTTATGAGAATACCTGACACATTGAATTACAGCGCATTGAGCCATATGCAGTTGCTAGTGCTGCCAGGTCAAATGGTCATTTGGAATCAAAATTCACTTCAAGTGGTAATTTGTCTTTGCCAGCTGGCAACAATTTAAAGACAAGTATTGGGAGGCTATCAATTTCACAAAATGCAGAGCTGGCAGTCAAGGAGGCAAAGCCTGTGGCATGTAGGTTATTCATCTTTCTCAAGTGTGCTAATGTGCACTTAGTTTCTGTATTTGAGATGTCTGAAGCAGTAGAAAATGATTGAAATAATCCTTAATTTTTTTTCCTTTGTAAAACTGAAGCTACTGGAACTGTCCCTGGCACCCCTCAAAGGATTGGAATGAGCACCGGTCCAAAAATAACTGCAGCGAATTCAGCAGCAGCACCGGGTGCTGCAACTCTGAAGAGAAGTTCATCAAAGACTCATGGTACAGCCAATATTCAGACTTTCAACAAAAGTGATGTGGTACCTGTTATTGTCCCCAGAACTAGCTCAAGAGTGGAGCTGGGCTCTGATTCTAGAAAAGAAACTGGTGCTGGAAGAACACTACCATATAGCGTCCGGTCCAAATTTTCTGATTTCCAGGAGTTATCAAATATCAGAGATGATTCCAATAGAATAGATACTTCCATGCAATCTAAATTCATGGGCAGTAAAAACTCTGAATCAAATGAAGTTTTGGACCAAAATTTTCAGCCTACTGGCAGTGGTGTAGATCCTCCAGTGGGTGCTGGAGAACATAAACTGGATGACGTTATATGCAGTGTGACTGGGAAGCTGGGAGCAAGTCCGTTGACTGAGCCAAGCACTAGTTATAACCATGAAAATTGTATGTTCAGAATCGTAGTAATTCAACATAATGTAAATTTAATTTTAGATATTGCTTTTAGATTTTTTTATGCTGGACCTTGTCTTTTACATTCCACTTTTATATGCCTTCTCATTCTGTTTTATGATTTCTTTTCAGCTCCTTTCATCATTTTTGCTTTCCATATTATTAATGCAGAATAAAGCTCTCTAATCTCTATGCCTTGCAACATTGAAGACTTTATTTCTTCACTTGCACTCAGCTATATTTTTGATAAATTAACAACGTCAAAACACACACAGATAACATATTTGCTTGTTTATGTTCCTTCTTGCCTCTGTACTTTTCACTGCATATGTTGTAACTCCTTAGGTGATGCTGATGGTACACTAAATTGCTTGAAGTTGAAAGCTGTGCCTATTTATATCACTTTCCTTCATCAAATATGTTTCTTACTTTGTTTCAGAAATAAGTCTTCTTTTCTCTAATCATTTAGATGCAAAAGTCAAGCCTTTTGAGACATTTCTGCTTTATCCAATTGCAATGATATCATGTTCTTGAAGGGTTTATGTAAGGTGTAGTTCCTGTATGGTCAAATTTTAGTGCTTGCACCTTAATAGTAAGGTTGATGATGAATGTGACAGTCTTGTTCTGTTCATATATTGTGTTTATTTGGTAAATCAAAATAGCCAAGTGCTGATGTGTTGTTCTAAAGAAAAATAATATTCAAGAGACAAATCACTAAAAAAAAATTCTACAGTGCATGTTTATCATTTATTGTGCCCCTGTCTAATAGATATAATTGCTACGTCATTTATGTATCCATATAACTGTGACATGAAGGTCATACTAATAACTATGTAGCTAGTTCACGAAAATGTTTTGCCATTCTATGGGTTAGAGCTTTCTTACCTATTAGGGAAAAGGTGTTGGAACAGATCTGGGGATGTGGCTGTGGGAAGGTGAATCACTCGGTAATTCATATGAAAAAAAGGAAGGGCTCAAGAAGCGGGTGTAAGGGTAGTTTCCGGATAGCTTCAGAAGTGGGTAGGACACCCTAAGTTTCCTGCTTCTGAGGATTGGAGGTAGAGAGAGAGAAGGCTATTCTTGAACTCTTCAATGTTTCATGTTTGATACATGATGATTTTAGGATTATTTCTATATTTCCAGATTCTTAATAGGTGCAGAGAGGTGAGCCACTCAGAATTTATAAAAATGGAAGTGCTTAGGAAGGGGGTGTGAAGGCAGATTTATCTTGAAAACAATGCAAGAATCAATGCCTGTATGGGTGCTGATAATTTTTTGAACACAAGGACCTTAACTAATTGGAGGAAATGAGGAATCAATTTGACAAGATATTATCCATTCACATTGTTGATTTTCTCTACTTGACTTAGATACAAAGCCAGTTAACACAATTGAATTTCTGGCTACTTGGTTAAAATACTGTCCACCAGAAATTGTGGAACTCAACTGCTTCAATTTTCACTTTAATTACTTATTTTTTTAATTGTACATTTTGCTTGAAAGAAGCCCTTTGTGTTAAACACTGACATACAGATGTTGTAAGTTTCTAGTTTCGCAATTTTTGCTATTGCAATTACTAAGGATTCCTTGTAGAATCTGATTGATGTGCAAAATTGGCATATTTATGTCTCAGATAACTTTAGGGCCCATAAGCCAAGCGAGACATGCTCTGTGGAAGTTCTAAAAGGAGGTATATTTTCCTGCTTATCGTCCATGGATGCATATGAGAGAAATGTTTGGCCTTGTGTATTTGATTTTATGAGTGCTTTGTAGGTAAAACAAGATCACTTGTTGCAAGTTGGGAAAGGAGAGAACAATCTTCCAGCTACGAGAGTCCGACACCCAGCAGTTCTTCCGAGACTACAACTGCTACTAATGTTTCATATTCTTTGGTATTTTCCACCTCACCTCCTTGTAACCAGCAGTGTGCAGTGAATATTCCATTTTAAATTAGAACTTCTTTTCATTGTTTTACATTGTAAAGTTTTGATTTGGTGGGCAGTTGCTTATCTATCATTGGCCAATCTCAAACTGCAAATATAATATGTTAATGCACAGATATAAAAATCTTATGCTGCTTGCAAAGATATGATAATGCTGTATGCCTTCTTGATTCATTTTAGTCTCTTTACCAAACAGTTGGAAAATATTACTGGTTATTGTTTTCATTCTTGCAGAAACTGTCCATGAAATACTTATGCTTAATAGTTATTCATCTGATGAATACATAGCTTAGTATGCCATTTTTTTCAAATAAAAATTGCTCATGGCATTCTTTCCTTTTTGGCTCGAATGATTTTATTGGCTGGATTTTGAAATGACCTTCTTTTGCCCTTGTAACTGCATCCTTGGTCAACTGATTTTGTCCCATGAGTTTTCTTTATTTTTATGCCCTTTAATCATCTTGAACTTCCGTGAATTCAGGATGCTTATCCAACATGAAGTGCCAAAATGGAATCACATATTTCTATAGCTTACATATGTAAGACTCTGAATTAAGATGTGTGGACTTGTTTCATATATACTAGTACAACATATTGCATCCGGTGCCTGCCCTTCAGTCCCTGGTTTGCCTTGTTTATATAGGTCAAACTACAGTAGAACAATTATTGTTGGCAATATTTTTTAATTTATTTTCATATCTACCTTCATTTTCCTCTATATATCTGCTCATATGTTATTGTGTTTCATTATTTCAAACAGAGGGGACACTTTCCATCTGTTGAAAAAGAAACAATCTCTGCTAATGATGAAGGTGCTATTACTGATCTGATGGAACAACATAAACAATTCCTAGACTCAGCACAGACTCGGCTGACAAAATTACAGGTGATTTCTTATGATGAATTTGCCTGCAAACATTATTGCTTTGCATGTGAAGATGATAAAGGTCTTTACTTTTGACCAGCAAACCAAATGCCATATATTTGGTGTCAGCTTTATATATAGTCGCTATTTCAACCGATTGGTGGCTCCCAAGGATAATAATTATAAGACCCATCTGCTTAGAACATATCATGTTTCATACAATTTTCATATAATTTTCTGATTAAAGTTTCAGAAAAAACTTTAAATTATCATATCATTGGTTTCTCATTCCAAATTTCATTTTATTGCCGTCATATTATTCTTTTAATCAATTAACTGTCGTCTCTTGAACAGATCCTCATTGGTTGCATGTAGCTAATTTCTATAGGACAATGCATGTCTTACTTTCTTTTGTCTTGAATTTTCAACTTTTCATATGCAAGCAATGGGAACCCTACCTCCCACTTCTCCCCTGTTAGACTTCAACCAGATCAGGGACTTACAGGTTATGCTGACAGATGACAAGTAGCATTTTTATAAGAATGCTACATATCTGCGGTACTGAGTATGCATCTGCAGAAACAACCTAAGATAATACAATGAGAATGTCAAGTATTAAGACATTTTTGCTACGTACTAAAAGATAATTTGACTAGTTGTCATTGATTATGACTTTTTTTTTGTGTATGCATAATAATTGTATGTATAATCCAAAGAAAAGGAATTCATATATGTAGATATAAACCTTTTTCTCCAAGTTGGAAACTTGTGCTATTGCCATATTTTGGATAAAGTTACATAAACAACCTGAAAACATGCTAGAAGTTTGCAAATAAGAGGTCAGTAGCATTGCATTTCATGCATATGTACTGTCGTTGGTACAGAACAGAATTAGAATGATGGAAAAAAAGGAGAAAAAGCATTTCTCATATTACATATTAGAGTGATGGGAAAAAAAAAAAAAACATTTCTCATATTAGAATGATGGTAAGTTTACTTTGTCCTATTAGACTAGTTTCATAATCATATTGCTATTTATTTGTTCAGTTTGACTATTGAAAAGGTGACTTGTTTCTGTTTATCGGGAATCCTACAATCTTTGGCTTTGATGAAAGTTGCTCCTGATTCCATGATATCATGATCAGGAAAAGTTTTCATAGCTTTCTAGCATCATTGAATGATTTTCAATTCAAACAAGTGATCCACACCTCTAAGCAGTGAGCACAGATGACTTTATTGCTGCATGTAATTTGATATTTATCCCTGTAGATTGCATCTGAACCTTATGTATGACTTACAGGTTGTTCACCGGCTTTGGCAAAGAAATGATTTCAGGGGTGTCATCAATGCAGTGGAAAAGATGTCTGATCATGCTGTAGGTATTTTATGGATCTTTTTTTAAAAAAAAAAATATTTTATTGAGTGTTAGTTGAAAAGAGCTGGATGTTACCTTGATAATCCCATAATGCAGGTCTCTGCTGATGTAGTAAGCATTTGGACAGAAAAAAGTGATAATGTAACTCTGGATATATTCACTTGTCTGCTACCAGTCCTCACTAGCCTTCTAGAGAGTAAGATGGATAGGTATGCTTCATGTTCCTTTCAGTGATTTATCTTCTAGCATAACTGCAATGCAAATGGGCTGGTCCAGGACAGAGAAAATATAAATTTTCAAT